>NC_056745.1:81233861-81361361 GCF_019279795.1 Protopterus annectens | reverse complement strand
CAGCATCATAAGGATATGTAAATGCTAATGCTATGCACTACAGGCAAATCTTTCAACATGTGATATACATCTTTTTTTTTGTCTTTCTGCACATTCCATACATTTTATAAGCCCTTTTTCTGCATTAGTTTAAATATATGAAAAATACATGATTTTTTATCATCCCAGAAGAATGTTATGGAATTGTTGGCATTCCTTAACTAGGAAGGGGTACACATCCTACAAGAATAAAAAAATAACAATTTAAGGTTCCAGTTCCGCTCTAATTGGGCAGTTACATCATAAATTTACAAATGTTTAGTATATAGGGCAAATCCGTGAAATTCAGCACTATAAACACAGAATATTAAAGACATATAGTTAAATCTTATTTCAGAGGTTTTGCTAATATTGCATGTTAATGGTCCTAAAAGTTCACTTAATAATCCTATCTGTTTAAGCAGAATGATGTGGTGTGTACATAGATAAAGCCATGTAGCAGTCACCAGGCTAGTTTTAATTGCAATTGCCTGAAGGAGAAAACAGAAATAATCTACATATTTATATTTTTTCAAAGAAAAAAAGTTAAAACATGCTAGCTGTTGTGGCACCCAGTGAAATTACTGAAACTGGAAACTATATGAGCTAGTTTTCGTTATCATGCTGGTGTGAATGACCTGAGACGTACCTCCCTGGACTACATGAAAAGAGACATAAAGGAGCTCTCTGAGCATGTAGCCCAGGCCGGTATGACCCTGACCTTGAGTAGCATCTTACCCTCACCAAGAATGATGCCACAATATGAAGACAAGATGATCAATTTCAACAATTGGCTTAAGTACTGGTGTCATTCAAAGGGGATCCAATGCCTGTCAGCTTGGGATGATATGCTCGACAAGCCACGATGCTTCGCTAGGGACGGCTTGCACCTGTCACCCCTGGGCTTCGGATATTGGCAAAGGCTCTTGCTACCCCATAGTGCCTTTTTAGGCAAGGCTCAAAAGACAAACCCACCTCCATAGGTATCACAAGGGATAAGAAACTAAGAGTAATGCTACTCAACGCCAGAAGTCTAAACCTCAAGATGCACGAACTCGAAACTCTCCTTAGCATGGAGAACATCGATATCTGTGCAGTAACAGAAACCTGGTTCAGGGCTCCGAGAGCACCCCAGCACTACCAGGTTTTACCTCATACCATGCTTTTCGCCCCAAAACTTGGACCGAACCACAAAAGGAGGGGGAGTATCGATATTCATCAAAGATACCCACACCTCCAGGTTGGTGGCAAAGCACAAAGCATCAGAGACTATCCATGTGCAACTAACAGTGGGTAAAACTGCCTTCCAGTTTATAGCCTGCTACAGACCACTCCTCCCAAACCCAGGAACCCCACTCGGCCTTCCTGAGAACACTGGAAAATATGAAGGTCTCTCCAAACACCATTATATTGGGCGACTTCAACTACCCAAACATAGACTGGGAGCATTACTCTAGCTCCAACACCCCAGCCCAAAGGTTCCTAGAATTTATAAACTCAAATGCTATGGAACAACTTGTTACCACTCCCACAAGAGGGGAAAACATACTGGACCTGATCATCACCAACATGGGGACTCTATGCTCCAGACCAGAAGTGTGTCCCTCACTGGTAAGATCAGACCATAAACTAATCTCACTGGATATTCACATCCCGACCCCACCCCTGCCCAGAAAACCACAGTGAAAAACTTCTCTAAAGCAAATTTTACACTCCTCAAAATTGAGGTGGAATCCTTCAAAGCCCCGGCCTGTGGAAAATACAGCCCAGACCGCAGAATCCTTTATAAACGCATTCTATGAACACCTTCAGGAATGTATGTATCATGATCCCAAATAAAACCAAGACCCAATCCTCCAAAGGCAGACGTCCTGTCTGGTGGACCCCAGCCATAAACAAACTATACAATAGAAGGAGGAAGCTACTAAATGAAAAAAAAGGGAAGGCATCACTGATCAGTATTAGCAAAAAACTACGGGCACACATAAAATTGTCTAAGGCCAGCTTCGAGAGAAAAATTGCACAGGATACTAAGGATAATCACAAGGCTTTCTTTAGTTATGTTAGGAACCTGGGTGGTAATTCCCAGATATGCTCAGAATTAGTCCAAAATGACAAAAAATACACCGAACCCACAGACATTGCCAACATCCTAGCTGACAGGTTCAGCGCAAACTTCCCTCCCCACCAAAAGGGCAAATATCTATCCCAGCAGAGTGCTGCCCCTGACATCTCAGATGCTCAGGTAAGAGCCGCCTCCAAAGCAAAACACAGCATCAATGGGACCAGATGGTGTCCCGGCTGCCCTACATGAACTCAAGGAAGAGCGAAACCCAAACATAAAACTACTGTTCAATCTCAGCCTTACTACAGGATATGTGCCCAAAGAGTGGCGTACAGCAACAGTGGTCCCTCTCCATAAAGGTGGTGCCTCGACGGATCCTGGAAACTATCGCCCCATAAGCCTGACTAGCTTGGTCTGCAAAGCTATGGAAAGGATCATCATGGACCTCATAAATAAAGATATTGGGGACCTACAAACACTGGATCCTACCCAGTTCGGCTTTGTTAAGGGCAGATCCTGCCTCTTAAACCTGGTTGATTTCTTTGAAACAGTCACCAAGGCCATTGACGAGGGAAGGTGGTCCACACAGCCTACCTGGACCTCGCAAAAGCCTTCGATACAATACCCCACTGGCATTATAGATAAGCTCACCAGCTTAAATATAAACCCCTATGTCACTAGATGGATTGCAAACTGGCTCAAGGACAGAACCCACATGGTTAGAATTGCTGGAGCCATGTCAGACTCCAAACCAGTTACAAGTGGTGTCCCACAAGGCTCAGTCCTGGGACCTCTCTTGTTCGGTATATATTTTCGGAGGTACAGGCCAACACGGAAGGACTGTGGCTGACCAAGTTCGCAGATGACTGCAAACTGGGTGCCATAATCGACTCTCCAGCCGACACAAGCATCCTCCAAAAGGGCCTCATAGAAACAGACAACTGGTGCCAGTGCCATGGCCTCAAGCTAAATGCCAAAAGTGTATAGTCATCCCCTTTGGCAAAAACAAAGTGCCCACAAATTACCACATAGGTGGAAATCCATTAAGTACAGAAGAAGTAATTAGGGACCTGGGGACCCAAGTTGATAGCAATCTCTCATTTGACAACCACGTGGCCAAAGTGGTTAGAAAAACATTTTATATAGCCCACCTAATCATGAAGGGATTCACATCTAGATTAGGACGTCATCGTGCCTCTTTACTCATCCCTCATCAGGCCCATAATTGAGTACAATGCTCCTTTTGGGATGTACCTTACCAGACACCTGCAGCAACTGGAAAGACCCCAAAAGTACCTCACCAAGAGGATCAAAGGGCTCAAACAGATGCCATATGCTGCCCGGTTAAAGAAACTCCAGCTCTACTCAGTGGCATACCGCCTGTTCAGAGGCGATATGTGCCTGACGATAAAGCCATGTCCAACCCGCAATTAATGGACATGCTGCACCTCAGAAAATCCAAATCCCATCGAGCTACGCCGAGAGACTTGAACCTCAGCACTGAAATAAATAGGACATGCTGGAGGGACAGATTCATAACCCAGAGGCTCCCTTCACTCTGGAATAAAATCCCAGTCCAGGTTAGGCAGAGTCCCTCATTGACTCTCTTCAAGAGGAATCTTGATGAGTGGATGGGAGATCGTAGGTTTACCCCGGGTATCACTTCTGTGTCACTGTTGGATAGAGGCACAGTATACTAACCTCGAAAAAGGGCATAGCAAAATAAATTTAAAATGGGTGGCGAAAGCCAAACACATTCTGGCTAGGCTTATAAATGCCCTAGGGCAGATAGCCTAGTATGAACCTATGAACCTATGAACCTATAAGGGCTTCAGGTTTATAGTCTTTATCCTCAGGTGTAGAGATCCTCTGTATCAGGCTCATAAAAGGACTTTACTAGTGTATTTTGAAAAAAGTAAAATACTCACACTCATTTTACATTTTCAAAACAACTACATTGCCTTTATTCATGGCATACTAGAAAGAATTAATTCTCTGCCTGCAAGCTCCGTGCTTGTTTATTGTAATTTTGGACATATTCTACAAGAGTCATTGTGTATATTGGACCTTAGTGCACTTAATTTACCATATAATGCACTTGTTCTGTAAACCTTGCTTTTCAATGTCTTTAATAAAATGCATTATTATTTCTTCTTATTGTTGTTGTTATTGCTGATAGTAATTCAATCAGCAGCCTATTCACAATGGAAGCAGTACTGTAAAACATCACAGGATGCGTAGCTGAATGCTGTTGTCCTTATATATCTGCAAGAAAAAAGCATCTGTATCCTCAAAACAGAGTGCCTGTTTTTATGAAGTCATAGTCTGTATTGGTGCTGCTTCGACATTTAAAATCATTGACTGACAGAGACGTTATCATTTAAGTCTTCTTACTTTTTTCCTAAGCATAAAAGTTTTTTGCCCTTTCCCCTATTTAATACATTTGCATGATTAAGTAGCTGCAAATAAACTATGATAAATGGTTCCACATGTGTAAATTTTAATTTAGAACAAATAATACATGGTTGAATTATTTGGACTATTAAAGTTGTTTTTATTTCAGGAATTCATGGACATTACTAGGGCTGATATCTGTAGAGCATTAAATTACATTTACATTTGCCGATATGTGATATGCACAGGGTGATTTGCTAAAATCTGCACTTTTTTGCTACTTGTTTCTTTCTCTTCATCAGTTAAAGGCACAGCCTGCAGTTATTATATTTAAGTTGAAATGCAAGGGGCGGAATGTATACAGATATATGACATTATCTTCAAGAGGGAATAAAATATGAATGTACTCCATCATACAGCTGTCATTCAGTAAAGTAAGGGCCATGACCTGAAGTAATGTTGTACCTGCAGATTTGTTATCTACTGCTTTATGACATGATGAAGAAATGATGGCAGCTGCAGGGCAAATATTACAAAATAACTTGGGAATTTTTTAAAATACTACCTTCCTCCCCCGATACACTGAAGTAGAATCCTATTATGCAGTCATTATTTTAATCGGCAAGTGTATTGACAAGTAAGAAGTATAAAACAGAAGATAAATGCAAGGTGCAGGGAGCAGTACTTTTAAACTAGCTTTTCAACACTGCAAGAGTTAAAGGAAAAGAAAAGTGTGGCAAAGCAAAGGTTTCAAGCCTGGAAACAGTTGATTCCATAATAGACAGCCATTAAGTGCTTAAAAATCTGTCAGATATTATATAATGAAAGTTTGTCAGCAATTATAGTCTGAATATAGAGAAGATAAAACCATAGTCCTAACTTTAGACCAGATACCCTGACTTTGATTCAGTGGCGGCTGGTGACTTCAAATCAAAGGGGGGCTGCAGGAGACAGCTGAATGGGTGGTGTCAATGGGAAGGGGTGTGGCCAACCAGAAAGGGGAGGAGCTATGCTCAAAACCACAAAAACTGACTAAATACATTGCCCTGGGTGCCAAACCATCATTATGAGAGTCCAATCAAGACAAAATGAAGTGTAGAAGAATAAAAATATTTTAGTGCATTGGCTGCATGACAGCCTACTTAATATCTAGATGGAAACAAAAAGGTTGTGAGGCATGAAAAAATAAATTACTTTTAAATACATTAATGGAATGCCAGTCAAAATCAAGTAGCACTCAACTCAAATCAGTTCTTGCACTGCAGTTTTAATTATAATTTATATTCAGCTTTATTAAAGTACAAAGTAACATGCTGAAAGTAGAAATGTCTGATGCCTCCACTTGTAAAAATGTTTCTTATCCAAAAAAAGACCTGCTGCCTGACAACTATCTACTTGTTTCATGGGGAAAACATGATCAAAGTAAAAAATGAAAAGCAAACAAGAAATAAGCTCAGTATACATTGCTTAAAAGGATTACTGTACAGGTTATGGACCACACATTTGGTATTCGGTTTAGTTTACGGGTAAAGCCTGCAGAGATGACTGGATGTCTCAAAGTGTAATGAGCTTCTTAAAATAATGTAATCTGTCCTTTACTACAAATACTGTCACATGCATTTCAGTACCCAAGGCTTATACATTATCTAGTTAAGTATTCTCTACATGGCAACAGAAAGGCTTTCAATGTTGACAATTCTTTAACAGTATGCTTATTAAAGCTTACTTGCATCTTACGATCTCAGCCAAGCTTACCTGATGGTCATTAAAGTATTGCTACTTAAACAGAGGGCAACAGGCACTTTGAGTAATAAGCATAAATCAACAGTACAAAAAATATGACAGAAACCAGACCATTCTGCAAAAATCAAGGACAGATGAAAAGCCACTCTAGTACTTGTGTCTACCTTGGATGGGGGCGATACTCTGCACATTTACACTGCATAACTACTCATTGCCTTGCTTCGACACATCCAGAGTCACTACATGGGGGAGTGGGGTGCAAGAAGTATGTCACAATTTGAAATGTCTCTGGCTGACTGATGGCCCTGACACATTTGTCACACCTCTCAACCTCAGAGCAAGAAATCTAGACAAAGCCATACAAAGAAGTGGGACAAAGGCCCAAAAATAAGGACAATTTTTAAATACTGCTCTTATAAACTTAGAAAGATAATAGAATAGGTCTTGCATTAGTATTAATTTTCTGAATGGTATAAAATCTGAAACTCAAATGTCTGTCATTATTTTCTAACTTCAGTCTAATGATTTGTCACTAATTTGCCAAAAAAAACCACAATTTTGCCAAAATAAACACAATTTTATGAAAAATGGACCAAAAATGTGATGTAAAATATAAAATAGCCACACAATACAGCTGGGAACCTGTCAAAGAAGGGACACTTTAATATTACTACTGCTAACTTGAGCAGCTGACAAAATAAAATAATCTACATGCATTTCTGAAATAAAAGTAATCTATAACTCTGATTATTACAGTTATTTCTTAATTGTAAACCCTCCACGTTTTCTTCCAAAATTGCTATTTTGCGGAGGGATTACTAGGGGGAAGAGCAACATTTTGAGCCAAAATCAGGGACAGTTGAGAGGTTTGGCTATGCTTAATTCTATAAAGCTATTTATTTGCATGCACCTCTCAGCCTGTTAATGCAATAAATCTGGACAAGGCCAAATATATTGGGGGGACATATAAACAGTACTAAAAATTGCTCTTGTATAAACTGAGACAGTTGATAGAACAACAGGTCTTACTTTAGCATGCATTTTTTTGAAGGTTATGAAGTCTGAAACTCAGTGTGTCATTATTTAGTGACTTAATTCCTAAATGATTTGCCAGAAAACCACAAATTTTATGAGGAACAAACCAAAAATACGAAGCAAAAATCTATTCATTCTTTGAAAATCTGGACATTTGGGAGGTATAGTTCAGCTGGAGCTGTCTTAAAGTTTGCCACCCTTCCCCCTCACAAAATCATGGTCGAATGGAGCCTCCCCCTGCAGCCATTTCAATGATCCATTACTTGGTTATTTCACTCCATTTACCATAAATACTAATGTGCATACTGATTTACTTATATGATGATTTGGACTTCATTTGAAAGTTTTATTTTGCATTTTACAGCACAAACACTAAGACATCTGCAAAACAAACTTAGCATTAAAACTTCTCTGCCCTTGAAACTCACATTCATTGAAACAGCATTGAAACCTACATTCAAAGAAAATACATTTTACCAGTGGCAGAACTGCCCAATTCAGAACATCTTTCCAGTAAACAATGAAACAAAATGCATGCACCCATAATGACAAAACTGCCCAGTTCAGAACATTTCCATCATAAAAGTGTACTCAGACTTCTACAGTCCACCATTATCAGTAAATATGCACAATTCTACAGTCCACCATTATCAGTAAATATGCACAATCTCTGAAGTAAAAAAAGTCATCTAAATAATTCCACATTAAATAAATCTGTAACTAATGAAGAGGTTGCTGCTAGCAAACACCTTTATATTTCATGGTTTCATCGAAAAATAGTGTCTGATGCCCCTGAGGAATAAATTGCCTATATTACATTAAAAATGATAAGCTGGTAATATTGCAATAGGAAATGGATAGCAAACCGATAACATGCTCATAGTTAGTATCTTAACTTTTTCAGTACGGCAGCATTCACCCCTTGTGGGAGTAGAACCAACAACCATCTGCATCAAAAGCAAGTACACAACCTGTTGTGCTATTAACAATGCAAGCTGACTTACCATAAGCAGCACTAAACTTCTCTTCCCCTGCAGCTCTCAGCTCCTTGTAAAATCTACTCAATACTCAACTGCATCTCAACTTCGCAACACAAGAAATCTGGAAAAAGTCAAATTTATTGGGGGGGTCAAAAGCCCAAAAACCAGGGACACATTAAACATTGCTTGTATAATCTTGGAAAGTTGCTAGAATAAAATGCTGTGTTACCACCATACATTTTACTGCCAAGGTCCCTGTGCAAAAGAGTCAGAGCAACATACCACTATGCCAAATCAGCTGCTTTGTGAAAGAGAGGAAGACTGAAACTTAAATGGCTATCATTTAATGAATTCAGTTCTCACCATAGCTGTCAACCTCTTAGCACAAAACACCTGGACAAACTCAGTAATGAGGGAATACAGCCCTCAAAAGATATTCAGTGAATTCAGTTCTTGCTATAGCTGTCAACCTTAGCACAAAAAACCTGGACAAAGCCAATAATGCGGTAATACAGTCCCAAAAATAAGGACACATTTCAAATATTCATCTTATAAACTTACAAAACTGCTAGAATAGAAGGTTGTGTTACAATGTATTTTCTGAAGAATATGAAGTCTGAAATACAAATCCCTGTGAATTCTACTTCTGACGGAACAAAAGCAATTTTCAGCAGAGGCCCAGGGAGAAATACTGCAGACACATGTCTTTGTAAAATGGCAGGACACCAGAGCAAATCCACACAAACACAGGGATGAGATGCAGACTCCACACAGAAGGAACCCCAGCCAAGAATCAAACCTGAGAACCTGCAGCTGTGAAGCAACAATACTACCACTGCACAATCAAATATCAAGCACTGCAACATTTAAAAACCACAGATATTATGAGGAACAGATCAGATCAAATATGAGGCAAAAATCTGCAAATTTTTTTATAAATGGTGGTGGGTAGGGAATTCAGGTCCTTAACACCTGCATACAAGGTACAGGGTTCAAGCCTGGGTATCTCTACCCACCACCATTTGTTCTCTCTAGCCACCAGTATATAGTAACTGGGGCATTTTACACACACACACACACACTCACACTTCAGCGACTGAATCCGACCCGGTACTGCAGTAATCCTTCAGCGACCATCACCTAGTATGCTAGTAAATCTGATCAGTGACCCAGTACTCCTGCATGCTCCTTCACGTACCAGAATACTGTGACCGAAGCCTGCACACTGAAAAAGTCTCGCAAGTTCTGCGAGAGCAGCTCAGTCCTCTCATTGGCTCTGACTGCAGCTGAGGCAGTCCTGAGCTCCTCTGTGTGGTGCGGTTGTCAACGCACAGAATCCTGGTATCTCACAGCAATGATTGTTGGGTACCTGTTTGTCCCTATCCGGACTGCTGGTAAGGCAGTCATGAATTTTTTGTTTAACAGATATTTTTTTGTTTTTTTCTAGGTGGGGGGGCTGCAGTCCGGCAGTCCGATAGGACGAGCCGCCCCTGCTTTGATTACTGGTACAGGTACTGGAAAAACTAAGCTGTAAAAGTGGGGATGGACTGGGAATAGCTCATCTTTCTTTGGGGGCAATGGCCATGTTGGATTCCTCACTGGGACGAGATGACCACATTTGCAGCCATAGCTTCCTACATTCCAGAATTATCATCTGTGGAAGCAGGCATGCACACCCCATGAGGTATCGTGGAAATCCAAGCCATGACAACTGGGGATGAGAATAGGCTAAGGATGAGAATCTGTACAACTGACAAACTGGGCCCACTCCCTACCACCTGACTCCCATCTCACAAACTGGGCCCACTCCCTACCGCCTGACTCCCATCTCACAAACTGGGCCCACTCCCTACCGCCTGACTCCCATCTCACAAACTGGGCCCACTCCCTACCGCCTGACTCCCATCTCACAAACTGGGCCCACTCCCTACCGCCTGACTCCCATCTCACAAAATGGGCCCACTCCCTACCACCTGACTCCCATCTCACAAACTGGGCCCACTCCCTACCGCCTGACTCCCATCTCACAAACTGGGCCCACTCCCTACCGCCTGACTCCCATCTCACAAACTGGGCCCACTCCCTACCGCCTGACTCCCATCTCACAAACTGGGCCCACTCCCTACCGCCTGACTCCCATCTCAGATGGGACTGACTGGACTTATTAGACTCTTGCTCAGGCCAGGGAATGAATGGGGTGTGTTTGTGGTCTGATGGAAGAATGAACAGATTAAATGGGTAGATGCTATGAAAATAAATAATCACAACTTTGTTTTTTAAAACCATAGTCTAACTATGGTCATTTTCTGATGCACTACATGTGAGTGACTTACAGAACTCTGCTAGTCTTATGCATTAAGTAAAGAAAGACTCATATTAAATGAAAAACAATAAAAGACAGAGAACAAATAATGGTGATATATGTGCACAGTCTGGAAATGTGTTCACCACTTTACATCTCATTATACTAGTCTCTCTGCAATGATTAAAGCATTAGAAGCGTCATCATGCTAGTTTACAATTATAACTATTTTCTAGATGTCACCTGTAGAACCTTAGACTCACCCAGCGGGAAGTAGAAAAAAGAAAAAATGAGTACAAAACCTTTGCATCAAATTCTGCTTAATCAGGTGACAACACAATGTCTTGTGAGCCATTATATGTTTACATTTTAGCAAAAAAAATCTCACAAGTCACAAATGATGTTCATGCAGTTGTTATAATTATAGTAAAAACTCCAGTGTATGTGTCATTCAAAAATATTGCATATGCATTTCCAAATTGCTTGCTTACTTAGCTATGCATGTACTTACCTGTACATCGTGCCCATTCTTAAGAGAATGCAGACGCAGGTGAACAAATACATATGCCAGATTAAAAATTTCTCTAATTTATTGATTTATTCTGTGTTGATCAGGTTAGTCCCACTAAGCTAGTTGCCTCTTTTCAGGGGAGAACCAAAGTGGGCTGCAACCAACTGGCATAGAGTATCAGGTGTAGTCTATGACAGAAGAATGCCAAAGAAGCTGAAAAGTAAGGTGTACAAGACAGTGGTGCGACCAGTACTACTGTATGGTACAGAAACCTGGACAGTAAAGGTAGAACAGTTGAAGAAGCTAGAGGTGATGGAAATGAAGTGCCTGATAAAGGTGGTAGGATGCACACTGCGGGACAGGCGAAGAAATGAGGACATAAGAGCAGAAGCCAAAGTAGCTCCAATTGCAGAAAAGATCAAAGAGAACAGATTACGATGGTATGGGCATGTGTAGAAAAGCAGAAGACAATCTGGTGAGGGAGATTTGGGACAGACAGGAAGAAGGTAAGAGGAAGCGAGGGCGTCCAGCAAAGAGGTGGATGGATTGTGTGAAAGAAGATCTGTGACAGTCAGGCATGAGTGTTGAAGAAGGCAGGAGAGTGGCACTGAATCGAGAGAGTTGGCGACAGTTAATACGATACCCCGACCCCATGTAAATGGGAAAAATTGGGATGATGATGATGATGATGATGATTTATAATACGAAGGAAAATTTGAGCAGGCCCTTGGAAAACTTCCCCCTACTCTTGAGCTAACACCAGCTCCGGCAGATGGACCCTCAGTTTAACACCTCATCAAGAGGATGACACACTCAGGAGTGCAGCACTATAGTGCCAGCAATCCATTTAGCTGGTGTGGCAATAGAACCCGCAGCCTTCTGAATCAAAGGTGATTGTGCTACCTGTTGCCCCACTAACACTATTAAAACTCATATCACAGTGAGTGTTGTGATAAATACAGTTTGCCAGCTCCTTACTTTTGTCACATGCATATCATTATGATCATCATCATCATCATCACACCTACATTATCAGAGGCTGGGTTCCAAACATACTGAGAATAGCATGGAGTAACATGCTTCACTGAGCAGTTACTCCATGCCTGACTATGAAAGATAGGGCTCGGTCATTCTCCATTTAGAATAAACGAATAGGGGCTGCCAGAGCCCTAAACTCTATTTCAAAAGAGGAATCGGGCTCACTAAACTAACCAAAAGCTCGGTTACCCACTGCCAAGGCTTGTCTTATACTTCAGATGCCATACCTCGGTGTTCTCACAACATCTGTAGTCTTTGTTCTGCTTTTATAGTGCCTTCACTGTTATTAATATTAAGCCACACATATTTTTTTCCTTGTAGTATCGTTTAGATTTTTTTAATGTCCAGCGTTACTTTGGTGCTTTTAATCATTTTCATTTTCTATGCCGCAGATTATAAACGTCAATGTTTTTTTTTGCCTGTTCAAATGTCATGTAGGAAGGAATATCTCTCAAACTAGGTGACCTAGACTAGACATACTGTTCTCTGTAATTCGATGTGAGGCAGATTTACCAGAACCATTGGTGATTTTTGTCATTTAGTTATTATTAGTGACTATCTACAGCTGCATATCTTGAATTTTTTTCATTTCTTTTTTAAAACATCTTAATTAAAATAGCATATTTTTAAAAAAGTGACATAGATAAATATACAATAATAGAAAAGAGAACCAACACTAGCATTTCCTTTGTTACTTTCATGTAGTATAAATTTGAACAGATTCATTCATGCCAGTATTATATAAATGATGTTAAATAAATCTGCATATTTTCATGTAAAATGAAACTATTTTCCAAAGAGTTTTCTATCAATGTTCATGTGAAGAACAGAGATTAGTTAATTATGCTGAAAAAATACATACACGGACAGGCCAGTTTTTTCCATCTCTTGGAAGTAGCTATGACAGGACCAATATGCTGACCTGACAGGTTTGACACTTTAAGAACACTGTGGAGGAAGGTTTAGTAATTCTTTAAAGACTACAGGTTTGTCTGTGTCAGAAAACTCTCTTTCTTTACCTCTCTTGCTCTAAAAATGGTTTAACCATATAAAACAGGAAGTCGGGGTCATTCAGTGAAAAAGATAACACTGCTACTGCTTCTAGGAGTTATGAAATTACAGAACTGAAGTACTTCATTGCAGTTAAATGGAGAACATTTCCTTATGTCCAAGATGAGTCATTAAAAGGGGACACAAACTGCACTGTAGGAGAAAGGTTAAGCTGTATGACAAATTAATTCACATCAACATGACAGGCTGCATTAGGCCTTATTATTTTCAAGCTTCTTTTTTATTTAATTGATGTTTTGCCATAAAATCAACAAAGTAGTACATTCCCAGTCCAATCCGTAATAGTCATCACAGACCAAGAGACAATTAATTAATACTGGATGTGTTTTTTTAATTGTATTTTTTTTTGTGATTGGTTAACATGATTTCATTTCAAGTATTTAAGCTCATGTATCTTTTGTGTAATTTATTATTTGCAAGTCAAGCTCCACTCGAGTAACCCCCACACGCGGCCTCAACCTGGTCTGTGACATCAATAGGACTTGCTGGCTGGACAGATTTGTATCCCAGAGACTCTCCATCTATGGAACAGACTCCCTCTCCATGTCATGCAGAGCACCTCTTTACCCCTTTTTAAGCACAATCTGGATAACTGGATGTGAAATAGAAAATACATCCCTGGGATTCTACCTGTGTCCCTGCTGGACAGGGGCATCAGGTCCTGATTTGTCTATGCATGGGCTAAATTCTTGGCTAGGTTTATAAGGGCCTCAGGGCCAATAGCCTAGTAACTTCCTATGATCCTATGAAGAAGTCTATTGCTATTGACGAAAGCATGAAATAAAGTTACATTAACTCTAAAGAGTTGCTTTAAGGCTTGATTTCTGGTTTAACAGTGGTTTCAAGTATTTCCCTCAGGAAATTATTGAAAGCACACCATTGTAAGAATATACCTCTGGAAAAATCCTGATAAACTCCAACAACTGAGCCCTCCAATTTTATGCCACAGGACAAATACATATTGCTAAAAAACCCCCCTCCTTTTCAGAATAAGAGTGCGATTTCAGAAGCACTTGCCTGCGACAATGGCCAAATTTCTTTCTAAACCTATGTATACAGTGGTGGCAGTGAAGAGTTACTGAATAGCTGGGTAACTACAGCAGAGCTAGTAAGAGAGATGGCTAGAAAGGTGCTTGGTGTGACATCTGGAAAGAGGAAGGAGGACAAGGAGACCTGGTGGTGGAATGAAGAAGTACAGGAGAGTATACAGAGAAAGAGGTTGGCGAAGAAGAAGTGGGATTGTCAAAGAGATGAAGAAAGTAGACAAGAGTATAAGGAGATGAGGTGCATGGCAAAGAGAGAGGTGGCAAAGGCTAAGGATAAGGCGTATGAAGAGTTGTATAAAAGATTGGACACTAAGGAGTGAGAAAAGGACCTGTACCGATTGGCTAGACAGAGGGACCGAGCTAGTAAAGATGTACAGCAGGTAAGGGTGATAAAGGATAATGAGGGAAATGTACTCACAAGCGAGGAGAGTGTGTTGAGCAGATGGAAAGAGTACTTTGAAGGGATGATGAATGAAGAGAATGAGAGGGACAGAAGGTTGGATGATGTGTGGATAGTGAATCATGAAGTGCAGTGGATTAGCAAGGAGGAAGTAAGGATAGCTATGAAGAGGATGAAGAACGGAAAGGCTGTTGGTCCAGATGACATACCTGTGGAAGCATGGAGGTGTTTAGGTGAAATGGCAGTGGAGTTTTAACTAGATTGTTTAATGAAATCTTGGAAAGTGAGAGGATGCCTGAGGAATGGAGAAAAAGTGTTTTGGTACCGATTTTAAAGAATAAGGGTGATGTGCAGACCTGTAGTAACTACAGAGGGATTAAACTGATCAGTCACAGCATGAAGTTATGGGAAAGAGTAGTGTAAGCCAGGTTAAGAAGGGAGGTGATGATTAGTGATCAGCAGTATGGTTTCATGCCAGGAAAGAGCACTACAGATGCGATCTTTGCTCTGAGAGTGTTGATGGAGAAGTACAGAGAAGGTCAGAAGGAGTTGCATTGTGTCTTTGTGGATTTAGAGAAAGAATATGACAGGGTGCCTAGAGAGGAGTTGTGGTATTGTATGAGAACGTTGGGAGTGTCAGAGAAGTATGTAAGAGTGGTACAGGATATATACGAGGGCAGTGTGACAGCGGTGAGGTCTGCGGTGGGAGTGATGGATGCGTTTAAGGTGGAGGTGGGATTACATCAAGGATCAGCTCTGAGCCCTTTCTTATTTGCAATGGTGATGGACAGGTTGACAGACAAGATCAGACAGGAGTCCCCATGGACTATCATGTTTGCAGATTACATTGTGATCTGTAGTGAGAGTAGGGAACAGGTGGAGGAGACCCTGGAGAGGTGGAGATATGCTCTAGAGAGAAGAGGAATGAAGGTCAGCAGGACTAAGACAGAATATATGTGTGTGAATGAGAGGGAGGATAGAGGAATGGTGAGGATGCAGGGAGTAGAGGTGGTGAAGGTGGATGAGTTTAAGTACTTGGGATCAACAGTTCAGAGTAATGGTGAGTGTGGAAGAGAGGTGAAGAAGAGAGTACAGGCAGGATGGAGTGGGTGGAGAAGAGTGTCAGGAGTGATTTGTGACAGACAAGTACCAGTAAGAGTGAAAGGGAAGGTCTACAAGAGGGTAGTGAGACCAGCTATGTTATATGGGTTGGAGACAGTGGCATTGACAAAAGGGCAGGAGTCAGAGCTTGACGTGGCAGAGTTGAAAAAGTTAAGATTTGCACTGGGTGTGACGAGGATGGACAGGATTAGGAATAAGTATATTAGAGGGTCAGCCCAGGTTGGAAGGTTTGGAGACAAAGCCAGAGAGGTAAGATTGGTTTGGACATGTGCTGAGGAGGGATGCAGAGTATATTGGGAAAAAGATGCTAAGGATGAAGCTGCCAGGTAATAGGAAAAGAGGGAGGCCTAAGATAAGGTTTATGGATGTGGTGAGAAAGGACATGCAGGTGGTTGGTGTGACAGAGCAAGATGCAGAGGACAGTAAGAAATGGAAACAGTTGATCTGCTGTGGAGATCCCTAACTGGAGCAGCCGAAAGAAGACGAAGTATACAGTCGACCTGTCAACCATTATATTAGTGGGAGAATTAAGAGCTGGCATCAATTTATTGTAAAGGTAAGATATAGGATCCTTATCTGCAATTGATTCAGGGATTCCAGAGAGCTGGATTTTTCCACACTGGTGTATGTTCTCCAGATCTGAGATTTTAGACTGCAAAGTAGCAATACAGCTCTCCCAAAGAGCTTTTTGAGTTGTCTAGCAAGTCCAATTTCTCCATAAAATCCAATTGAACTTGTAATAGGTCTACTTATATTTTAAAAATAAAGTCTTGCTGGCCCCTCATTTGTAGTGACATTTCTTGCAGCATGCCAAGTACTTTGTGTAGCATCTGTTGATCTGTCGATCGTCAGCCCCTCATTTCTAGTGACATGTCTTGCAGTGTGCCAAGTACTTTGTGCAGCATCTGTTGATCTGTTGATCGCTGGCCCCTTATTTCTAATGACACGTCTTGCAGCATGCCAAGTACTTTGTGTAGCATCTCTTGATCTGTTGATTGCTGGCCCCTCATTTCTAGTGACACGTCTTGCAGCATGCCAAGTACTTTGTGTAGCATCTGTTGTTCTGTTGATCACCAGCCCCTCATTTCTAGTGACACATCTTGCAGCATGCCAAGTATTTGTTATAGCATCTGTTGATCTGTTGATCACCAGCCCCTCATTTCTAGTGACACATCTTGCAGCATGCCAAGTATTTCTTATAGCATCTGTTGATCACTGGCCCCTCATTTCTAGTGACATGTCTTGCAGCGTGCCAAGTACTTTTGTAGCATCTGTTGATCGCTGACCCCTCATTTCTAGTGATACGTCTTGCAGTGTGCCGAGTACTTTGTGTAGCATCTGTTGATCACCAGCCCCTCATTTCTAGTGATGCATCTTGCAGCATGCCAAGTACTTTGTATAGTATCTGTTGATCTGTTGATCACCGGCCCCTCATTTCTAGTGACATGTCTTGCAGTGTGCCATGTACTTTGTGTAGCATCTGTTGATCAGTTGTTTGGGATTTTGGAATCTATATGGACAGTGACCTAACTTTTGACCAGCATGTATACATTATTGTAAGAAAGTCTTTCTATATTGCACAGCTAATAAACACAGAGATTGTATCTACATCTAGGGATGTCATTGTCCCCTTTACTCAGTGCTCATTAGGCCAAGCATTGAATATAATTACCACTTTGAAATGTATCTCTTCAGACACATGCAATAACTGAACACCCAGAGAGATACCTTACTGAAAGTATACAAAGCCTAAACAACATGTCTTTCATGCATCAACTCAGAGCTCTGTCAATATAGTTGGTATCCTACAGACTGCTAAGAGGTAACCTGTGTCTGGTATGGAATGCATCATATGACCCATTCCTGATGGATTTACTGCACATCAGTAAGTCAAATGTCATCAGAAATACTTGGTCTAGATCTAAACCTCTTCTGGAACATTACGAGAATCATCTGAAGGGACATGAATATCTCAGAGAGGATACCACTGCTCTGGAGAATATTCTCCATCCAGGTAAAAACAAACTTCATCCCTGTGCATATTTGAGTGCAACTTAGATCAGTGGATAGAAAGCATAACAAGGACGGCCTCCTTACTATTAATGGGCAGAAGCAGCTTCTAAATGCTTTATCCCATGTATTGATCACCTCAAATTATCTACGGCTTGATCCCAGTTATTCTCATTAGGGGCATATATAATTATCAACCATGGGATGGATAAGGCCAAGCTATATCCAAATAATCCTATTTCAAGCACACAAACAGAAATTGGCTAGGCTTAAAATGGCCTGCAAACTCAGCTAACCCAGTACTTACCTATGAACCTATGATCTGAATCTAGTTTAGTCTCATCCTCCATGTTCCCGACCATGCATGTAGTTGACTAGAGTTGGTGAATAAAAAAAAATACTTAACCTATCAATAAAACAAACTTTCTTTGAGAGCTCAGTGGTAAAAGAGAAAAATCAAATCACCATGTTGTGCTGCAAGCCCCCTCCACCCCATATTGGCCATTTTAACATTAAACAACTTCAATACAATATAAAACTGTTAAAACAATTTTGGTGCATTAGTGCTACACAGAATATCAAGTTAAGATGAAAAAACAAATTTTTGGAGTTTCATGTGAGTTTTTCTTTAAATAACTATGTAATGGTTTATAGAGTGTTTCTACCATTACTGTTTCCTATATACTATACACCATGGATAACAGTTTTTTTTTCTATTTGGGCATGGCTCTCTTTTGATCACCACATTGCCACTGTGGTCAGAAAGTCCTTCTATATGGCACATCTCATTACTAAGGGTTTTGCATCCAGGAAGAAAGAGGTCATTGTCTCTCTTTACTCTACCCTCATTAGGCCAATCATCGAGTACAATGCCCCATTTGGCACGTACCTCATTAGACTCCTGCAACAACTGCAGCAGCTGCAAAAGTACCTCACAAAGAGTACCTAGGCCTTAAACATTTGTCCTATATGGACGGACTCAAAAAACTCCAACTATTCTCTGTCTCATATCGCCTACTTAGAGGCAATCTCTGCTTGACTTACAAAGCCGTGTCTGACCCAGCTCTGTTACAAATGCTACTTCTAAAGAAATCCCAGTCCCTTCACACCACACGCTCCAGAGACCTCAACCTCATTACCACAATCAACAGAACATGCTGGAAAGACGGGTTCATAACCCAGAGACTGCCCATGCTATGGAATAGACTTAATTTACATGTCAAGCAGAGCACCTCACTGGCCCTCATCAAGAGAAATCTTGATGAGTGGATGGGAAATAGAAAATTCACCCCGGGGATCACTCCAGTGGATTTACTCGATAGAGGCACTGGGAACTAAGGTCAGGTGGCACGATGCCAGGGTAATCCTATGGGCTAGGCTTGTAAAGGCTCCAGGGTTATTAGCCTAGTACACACCTATGAACCTATGAACCTAATCCATGGTATTCTATAAAGGCAATTAAGAAATTAGCAACTAGTTTGCAGTCTTACAGAATCACTGCACCAGTTCTGTGGCTGGCATCTACTTGACTTGCAGCTTATTTATACCAACAACATGCTTCAGTGGAAATAGCATCTGCTATTTCCTTTGTAGGCAGAAGATTGTCCTCATTTGACAGATGAGATTAGAAATGAAGTGGATTCTTCTGAAAATGAAGATGGCAGTGAACATGAACTGTTAAGTCATAAAACATTTCAAAACACTTTCCTTTTCTTCACTGTAGAAGCATTATGCACCTTGTTTCAATAATTTCCTTATCGACGAACTTATTACCAGCATGTTCAGAATAAACATTAAAAGGCACTGCATCATTCTAATAAATCTTGTGACTTCTTGTTTATCTTCAGGAATGGGGCATTTTCACTGTTCTTGTTTTCAGTTTCTAGTTTCAACTTCTTAGACATTAAGACATTAATAATGTATCTTTGCTGTATAACATGAATCTTGCATTCATTTTATACAGTTAATGTTTTACTGTCTTAATCTCTTCAGAAATTCAATCACTCAAGCACCTTGCTCTTGTTTGATAGGAATCAACATTAGTGCATCATCATCAGTTATATTAACAATACTAAATTTGTTACTGCTCTCAGAAATACTTCTGACACTGATAAAATCTCAAGTGAGAGTCCCAGAAATATAGTGTTTTCAATACATAAATTGAAAGTACAAATCATATGCTTGGAATTGTTGTGTAAAGGAATGAAGCCTTGAATATGATCTAGATGATGTAAGATTGACTAGCACATTGGATGCTACAATTTCCAAGTGGGAGAGGATATAATTGATCAATGAATGTTTGCTTGCCCATCCTGGGGAGATGGAGGTAGTCCAGACTGCTGTCGTGTTGGCATTTACTGGAGCAAAGTTGCAGAGCATGCAGTGTTTCTGCAATGGGTAGGTGCTTTACTTTGCCAAGCTATGTTTATGTGGAGTCCTGATAGTACATGTGCAGGAATAAGAAAAACATATCAAATGCCAGTGAGAAATTAGGGCTATATGAGATAAAAGAAACCATGATGGCTGCCTAGGTAGCAGCCTCCTATGATTTGCTGTCATACTACAGGGAAATTAATGAGATGAACTACCGACCCATTCCATGGGTACATTTTTCTTAATCACAGCTATATGCTCCATGCAGTTCAGCTCCTCAATTATATTATGCAAAGCTGTCAGAGTATTTTGCAGCATGGCATACTGTAGGATCTGTCTAGTTATAATGGATTTCTAGTAAGGATCTAATTGTCAGCAAATAAATCTTATTATTCTTGAACATACCGCTGAACCTCTTAGCAGAGTAATTCTGGACAGAGCATAAATTACTTTGGTGGGGGCGGGGCAAAAACCACATATTAGGGACAGATTTTAAATATTGGTCTTATAAACTCAGAACTTTGGTAGAACAAGAGATTTTACATATGAAACTCAAAAATTTATCATTATTTAGTGACTTTAATCCTTAATGATTTTCCATCAAACCACACATTTTAAGAGGAAATTAGCAAAAATATGAGACAAAAACCTGGGTATTCTGCACAATTATGGGGAATTACAAGGTATGACCTTTAAGCAAATCAAATGCACTGTATAATCACATACATGAGTGCATGGATCCTATCTCCAACAGAACCAAGTCACTATCCTCCAAAAAAAGGAAGCCAATCTGGTGGTCCCCTGCCATAAACAAACTCTACAACAGAGGGAAGAAGCTGTTGCAAAAAAGAGTAAAATCCCAAGATTAGAGGAACTCCCTGGTTAGCCTCAGCAAGAAGCTGAGATCCCTCATAAAATCTTCCAAAGCTAGTTACAAAAATAAAATCGCCACTGATTCTAAAAACAACCACAAAGCATTCTACAGCTATGTTAAGAGTCTCAGTGGTGACACTCGGATCTGCTCTGAGCTACAGCATAATGGCACTAGATATACAGAACCAACTGATATTGCCAACATCCTGGCAGATAGGTTCAGTGCTAACTTTACCCAGCCCTCTCACCTTCCAAAGGGCCCATTTTAATACCAGAAGAATGCAAAGCCCCTGTAATCACTGATGAACAATTAAAGACTGCACTCTCCAAAGCCAAGAACACAGCATCCATGGGACCAGACAACATCCCAAGCTGTGTACTGCACGAACTACAGAACAACCTGGCACCCCACCTACGTACCATGTTCAATCATAGCCTCACCTCAGACTATGTGCTTACTGAATGGTGCACAGCAACGGTTATCCCACTCCACAAAGGAGTTGCCACCACGGACCCGAGAAACTAGCACCCCATTAGCCTGTCAAGCCTGGTCTGCAAGGCCATGGAACATATCATCTTGGAGCTTATAAACAAAGACATAGGTAACCTCCAAACCCTGGACCCCACTCAGTTCGGGTTTGTAAAAGGCAGATCATGTCTCCTAAACCTGATAGACTTCTTTGAAGCAGTCACCAAAGCCGTAGATGAGGGTAAGGTGGTTCACTCAGCCTATCTAGATCTCGCCAAGGCTTTTGACACCATCCCCCGCTCTGGAATTATAGATAAACTCACTAAACTAGGTATAAATCCCTATGTCACAAGATGGGTTGCCATCTGTCTCACTGACAGAACCCACACTGTGAAAGTAGCAGATTCTAAATCCAACTTCAGACCAGTGACAAGTGGAGTACCACAGGGTTCAGTCCTGGGTCCTCTCCTGTTTGGTATCTACTTTTCTGAAGTACAGGCCAACACAGAAGGTCTTTGACTAATGAAGTTCGCAGATGACTGCAAACTAGGAGCCATAATCAAAACTCCAAAAGATGTGGACATCCTACAGAAGGGCCTCACTGAGACAGATGCCTGGTGTCAAAGCCATGGCCTCAAGCTCAATGCCAAAAAGTGCATTGTCATTCCTTTTGGTAAAACTCAGTACCCATGAACTACCACATAGGTGGTAGTCTACTTAACACTGAAAGTGTGATGAGACCTTAGGACACAGGTGGACAGTAGTCTCTCCTCTAATAATCACATCGCCACAGTAGTCAGGAAATCCTATGTGGCCCACCTCATCACAAAAGGGTTCTCATCCAGGAAAAAAGAGGTCATTGTTCCCCTCTACTTGTCACTCATTAGACCCATTATAGAGTACAATGCCCCTTTTGGTATGTACCTCACAAGACATCTACAACAACTGGAAAGGCCACAGAAATACCTCACAAAGAGGATTACTGGCCTCAAAGAGATGCCCTATGCAGACCGTCTCAAAAAACTGCAGCTTTACTCCATTGCATATCGCCTACTCAGAGGCGATCTCTGCCTAACACACAAAGCTATGTCAAACCCAGAGCTTTTAGACATGCTCCACTTAAAGAAATCCCAATCCCTACAAGCTACACGCTCTAGGGACCTAAACCTTGTCACCACAATAAACAGAACATGCTGGGATGATAGATTCCTGTCCCAGAGGCTTCCCATACTCTGGAACAAACTACCTATCTATATCAAACAAAGCTCCTCATTAGCACTGTTCAAGAAAAATCTTGATGATTGGATGGGAGATAGTAAATTCACCCCGGGGATCACTTCTGTGGCTCTGCTCGA
This sequence comes from Protopterus annectens, assembly GCF_019279795.1. Taxonomy (NCBI): domain Eukaryota; kingdom Metazoa; phylum Chordata; order Ceratodontiformes; family Protopteridae; genus Protopterus; species Protopterus annectens. The sequence goes on along the minus strand of NC_056745.1, from coordinate 81,338,556 downwards.
CAGTGGCACAGGAAAATAATTTTCTTGGGTGGCGAAAGCCAGGGTACCTTTGGCTAGGCTTATATAGGCCCTAGGGCCAATAGCCTAGTACCTACCTATGAACCTATGAACCTATTATCCCAGGGGAAAACATTCAAAGGGGGATATTCCAGGTGACTCTGTCACCTCTGCTGTTTTTTCTTGCCCTTAACCCATTAAGCTGTCTGCTTAACAGATAAGATCATGGTTACAATTTGACTCACAGAAAACAACAAAGTGTAAAGACTTATCTTCTTTTTGTGGATGATTTAAAACTGTATAGTTCATCAAATGAGGAACTGAAAGCACAACTGCAATTTGTCAAAACTTTTGCAGGGGATAGAATGTCATATTGTCATGATAAATATGCAAGAACAGTGTGCAAAGCGGGAAAATTGCAGCCTTGAGAAAATATCAGTCTGGGACAGCAATATGATATAAAGGAACTTGAGCAGGAGGGAGTGTATAAATATTTAGGAACTGATGAAGGAACAACAATAAAACATGAACAATTGTGAACATAAGTTAGTAAGTAATAATTTTAGCAAAAAGAAAAATCGGTGGTATCCCTCGAAGTTTCAGAAAACCCACTATGCAACCTATACTGGGTCAAAAACAAACCAAGCAGAAACTTCACAGTGTGGAGGGTGTAAATTTCCCTCCTAGAAATATGTTATACACCTAGTTCACTAATAAAATTTGAACTTTAAAATACGTACTACAAAATAATAAAATAATAGGTTGTGCACAGTTGAGTTCAAAATGGAATATCCTTTATTGAAACATACAGTGTGTTTCAATAAAGGATATTCCATGTTGAACTCAACTGTGGACTACCTGCTATTTTATTATTTTGTAGTACGTATTTTAAAGTTCAAATTTTATTAGTGAACTAGGTGTATAACATATTTCTAGGAGGAAACTTCACACCCTCCACACTGTGAAGTTTCTGCTTGGTTTAAGCATTATTTTAGAAGACTAAAATTAATACTGAAAGCCCTGACATCTGGTAAGAAAGTCCAGGCTATAAACCAATTTGCTGTTTCTGTTCTAGCTTACAGTTTTGGGGTGATTGACTGTCCCCAAATGGTATTGGGTCAGTTGAACAGGAAAAGAAAAATCCTTCACGCTTATCAAATAATTTATAAATTCAGTGTATACCAAGATTATATATTCCTCGTTCTGAAGGAGGTATGGGCCTCCTTGAAACTGATTGCATTTTTAGATATGCAATTGTAGGACTGGATATATATACTGAAAGTTTTAAAACATGAAGACAACAAGCCTAAGATTGCTTGTCTGCTTAGTTTAGCAGAACCATGTCAGTGTCAAGCGGGAATGGAAATCATACCAGAAGTAGATAAAAAAGTCAGGCAGCAACTGAACGTGCCAAAAATCAAAAGAAAGAATATAAGGTGAAGGATCATATAAGAAGGCAAGAAATATGGAAAAGACATAAATATAGTAACAAGTCTGGAAAACTCTTGGAACAACCTCATGTTGATCAGGATCTGATGCAGGAATGGATAAGGAGATGTGAATTTAAACCGAAAGATTAATATTGGCAGCACAAGATAGTGGACTGTGTACACATTGGTTTATAAAGTCCATTGAACATATGGGAGAAACAGAAATTGTAGATTTTGTAAAACAGAAATGGAAACAGTCGAAACATCTTTTTGCTAGATGTGATACAGTAATGCAGAGGGCCTGTATATTGAAAGGCAGGAGGACTGTATACTGAAAGGCATAATAATGTGGTAAGACTGTTGCACTGGGGATTGTGCAAACATTATAATATTGAAATATTTGAGAAGCATTCGAAACATGGCCCACAAATAATGATGAAGTTTATATCATATGAGATCACCCATTACCAACAGTTCGAAAACAGATGTAAGAAAAACAGATTTAGTAGTCCATGATAAGATGACAACCGTAACATTGGCCATTGAAATTGTCTTATGTACAGAGAGATAAAGTCATAAAATGCCAGGATTTGCAGGCAGAAATGAGAGGAATAGAGAAGGAGGATACCCAGACAGTTCCAATAGTACAAGGAGCATTAGGTCTAATAAAAAAGAATGTAACCTTATTTAGATATGCTACCGATACATGCAAGTCTGTATGAATTGCAAAGAACAGTTTTGGCTGACATCAAAGACTGAAACAATACTAATTTCATGAACTATAATTGTACTTTCACTTAGGAATAGAGTCCATTCACATCATAGTAACAGAAACCCAAAAGAGTTGGAGAAATTAAACTGGATACAGCTGTGCACTGACATACTGAATTGTTTTCACCATGCCAAACCTCTGACAAGTCAAATGATTCAATGTCAATGAAACACTTGCCATGACAGTGACGTGGACATGCCACTTGCATTCAGTATTCTTTTATTTATATATGTAAACTTGCTGATCCTTCAGTTTTGCAGAATCATCAGAATAAGTAAGCAATGCAAATAAAAATGGCTTTACCTTGCTGCCTTTTGGACCTTGAACACTGTTTATTTGATTTTCACTACACTGACCTCCCGGTGAGATAATACTATTTCACAGGTGTGTTATGCACTGTTGCTAAATATCTAACTGATGATCTAGAATGTAGCTGGACCTAGTTATGTGGTTCTGTTTGGTTAGTTAGTCCTCTTGCCTATCTCCATAATTTCCTACTTTCACATAGTTGATTTTATAATTTGATACTCTGCACCTGCAAAGTCAATAAATAAATAAACAAATAAATAAATATTTCCAACCTCTGAAATGTACATCATGAAGTAAAGTGAACAAAGCAAGTGAATGCTTCACTTTTCACAGCCATTAATGATGTAAAAGGGATAAGTGCTTGAAGTGAAATAAACTTTATTAAACACAAGACAAAATAGTGGGAAGATTTCAGGACTGCACATTAGTGGGATAGGCTTAGAACAGCTTCTATTACATGGGACAGCTATACAGAAGAATGCAGAGTTCATGTACATTTATAAAATATTGGCAAAACAAGTGCTTTAGATATATTCTGGTCACTTGATTGAAGACCAAACTTACTGAAACCGAAAATGCAGAGAAAACTGGAAGCTATTTGAAATGAATTGAGGTCAATAACTACTTCCATTGAAGACAAAAGTAATATACAAAACATGATGACACAAATACTAGTAAAAATAAAATACTTAAACAATGCAACACAGCCTGTATTTTCTAAAGGTAGGCTATTCCTCCATGACCCCCATGTAAGGAGTTTCAAATCCAATACATACTTATGACTTCATTGTCACACAGCTGTGTGGTTGAGCATGTCCCCAAACTGTTATTCATGGTTTTGCAATTCATTTTTATCACAATAGCCATTTAACACCAGGACTTGCTCAGCACATATGGGTTTCAGTAAACCTAACAGCACTTAGGGTCAGGAGATTACTAGGCTATCAACTCAGAAGTCATTTTATGCTTAACTATTTCATCCCAATGTAATACCATAGATACTATAGTCAGTACCCAGGACTGTATTTAGTAATGACTGCCTATGTCCAGGAGGGTTTTGGGCACTAACCCAGTGAGAATTTACAGTGCCCTATCCACTCATCCAGGTTCCTCTTAACGAGTGTCATAGAGGTGCTCTGTTCCACATAAATTGGTAGCTTGTTCCAAAGACACGGCAGTCCTTGGGAGATAAATCTGTCCCTCCAGCATGTCCTATTTAAGTCACAGGCCATATTTAAGTCCCTAGAATGGGTAGCCCTAGACCCATTTGATTTATGGATATGGAGCAAGTTCATAAGGTGTGGGTCTTGGATTGCTCTGTAGGCCAGACATAAGTCTCCCCTAAGAAGTCTATACAATATGGAATATAGTGACATGGACTTTAGTCGGTCTGTGTAAGGCACATGTTAGAGCCCCTTGATCTTTTTAGTTAGAAATCTCTGAGGTCTGTCTAATTGCTACAGGTGCTTAGTATGATACATGCTGAATGGGGCATTATACTCAATTATAGGCTGGATGAGTACCGAATATAGGGGGGGTTATAACTTATTTTGCCCTTGAGGTGATGCCTTTACTAATCATGTGTGCCATGAGGAAACCCGTCCTTACCACAGTAGACATGTGATGATCGAAGTTAAGGTTGCAGTCAACCTGTGATCCCAGGTCCCTTACCACTTCATGGGTACTTAGGATATTGTTTTGATTTGATAGTGTGAAGGGACATTGTGCTGAAGGGAATGATGATGCATTTCTTTGCATTCAGTTTGAGACCATGACTAATACACCAGTCATTGGTCAGTGTGAGACCCTCTTGAAGTATACTGACATCATTTGGGGATTCAATGAGTGCACCTCGTTTGGAGTCGCCTGCAAACCTGGTAAGCCACAACCCCTTAGTTTTGACCTGAACTACTGAGAAGTATATACTAAACAGTAAGTGGCCCAGCACTGACCCCTGTGAAACCCCACTGGTAACAGGTCAGCTGGTTAGTGAGGACTCACCCACTTTTATAGTGTGTGTCCAGTTTGTGAGCCAGTTGGCAACCCATCTTACAATGAAGGAGGTTACATTCAGTTTGCTAAGTTTACCAGTAATGCCTGAATGTGGGATTGTGTCAAAAGCCTTTGCCAAGTTGAGGTATGCTGTGTGCACAGATTTTCCCTCATCAGTGGTCTTGGTCACCCTTTCAAAGAAATCCACCAGATTTAACAGGCAGGATCTGCCCTACACAAAGCCAAATTGGGTAGGATCAATGGTTTGGATGTCACCTATGTCTTTATTTATGGGGTCCATAATGACATTTTCCAAGGCCTTGCAGATGAGGCTGATTATGCTTATGGGTCTCTAATTCCCTGTGTCTGTTGCTAGGCCATCTTTGTGGAGGGGAATAACTGTAGTTGTTCTCCATTCCAGAGGAACAATGCCTGAGGTTAGACTATGATTGAAAAAAGATATATAGTGGTGATGCTAGTTCATGTTTTAGCTTGTTTGGAAGACACCCTGGGATGTCATCTGGTCCCATAGAGGCTGTGTTTTTTGCCTTGGGCAGTGCTTTGAGGACCTGCTCTTAAGATAAGTAGGGTGGGGGGAAGTTTGGGGGAGGGTTTGCTGTAAGTTAGGTGGGGATAATGGAGTGAAATTTTCCCCAAACCTATCCGGTAGCAGGTTTGCTATCTCTGTGGGTGTGATACCATTGGCCAATAGTTCTGCACATGCTTGGTTCCTGCCTTTTAGGTTATGTACGTAGCTGTAAAAGGCCTTACGATTATCCTTGGCAGTACTTGCTAGGTTTCTATCAAAGAAGATCTTGGAGGATCTGACAAGTTGTCTTATTTGGCTATTGAGGTTGAGAACGGCGCTTTCCGTTGTTGGGGTCTTGCCATTCTCTTCTTGGACAACAACGTTTTCTATTTGTTCTAGAATTTGTTGATGCTGGAAGTCCACCATGGCAGCTTGTTTATACCTGGGACTCTGTCTTTGTTTCTTTCCAGTACAACCAAGTTTATATACTTATGCAAGTGATTGTACAGAACTTTAGTGTAAACTTTGGTGTAGTTACCACTTCCAGTTTAGTGTGTGGCTTGGAATGTATTTATACCTTCACCTAGGAGGGTATAGTTTGCTTTGGTGAAGTTTTTTAGTCTGATTTATTCCTTTGTGAGTTCTGGTGTTAGTGGCATTTCGAAGGTGACTGATTTGTGGTCAATTGTAACTTATGAGGGTCCAAGAGTTGCAGCAGTGAACCTGTTTGACATGTTGGTGAGGACCAGATCTAGAATGTTTGTTCCTCTTGTTGGGGTATGGACAATTTGTTCCAGGGCATTTGAATTCACAAAGTCAAATAACTTTTGTGCTAGTGAGTTTGGGCTAGTGTAGATTTCCCAGTTGATAGTGGGATAATTGAAATCCCCCATAACAAATGTGTCAGTAAAATTTCAGTCTGGCTAAATAGGTTTCATGGGTGTCATGACCCATGGAGGGGGATCTATAACTGGCTATGACTTGAACGGGGATCTTACCCATCATAACCTGGACCTGGAGTGACTCCATGGAGTTGTCTAGTCTAACTAGACAGGAGGTGAGTTTATCTCTAATATAGACTAAAATACCTCCTTTGTTTTTTACATGTTCATTCTGCAGTCTAAAGGTGTGGAAGGCATTGTAGTCTTTCAGGGCTGAGGTACTCTCTAAGACATTAAACTAGGTTTCTCTGACTGCACAGACATCTACACTTTCTAGTGCCATTTTCAAATAGCCTTTTCATCCATATTAAGGAAATTTTCTCTGTGCCCTGATTTAGTGTGCACTCCACTTAAATGTTATATGCAAAGTTGTTATTGTAATATGTCTGTAATTTTTATTGTCTGTACATTGATTTTGTTATACTGGGCCTTACTGTGTGCTTTGAACTGTTGAGTTTTGGTTTAAGTTGTTAGTGCCACACAGCACTCCTCTGATGGTGGTGATATCTTCCAGCCTAAGGATTCAAGTGAGCTCGCTACCTACATATTATTTCCATCCAGGTTGTCTGATGCTATTTGTCTGGTTGTTACTGTGTGATTGAGCATAACTGCTTAAATAAAACTTCACTGTGAGGTCTGCCTCTTTCAGATGGAGTTGTAAGGTTCTTTAACATCCAATTTGTATCTGCAAGGTTTTTGTAATAGTTCCAATTTCACAACAACTGCTTAAAGCATTGCATTTACGTTTCTCTGGGCACTACTATTACTGATATTCTGGATTCTATGTAAGCATCTCTGGGGCTGGTCTCTATTATATCTGGTTTGTTAGTTACAGCAAATGTACTATAGTTAACTGTAGAGGACAGTACAGTACAGAGTGAATTTTGTAAAAGTGTTTTTATTTGCTATACAGTGTTCTACTTACTGCCTCATGTCTACATAAACTGCTTTGTTTGCAGAGCAAATTTTACTTAAGTTAACTGATATGTACTATGCTGTTTTGTTTTTATTCTTAAACTTGTATAGGCTACCTTAAAGGGTTTACAGTAACCAATGTTTATTTGCATTTTGTAAAATGATTTACTGTATATATTGTGTTCTACTTCTGCTTCCTTTCTGATACTTCTGCTGCACTAATTTATCTCCCTTCTCCTAGAGCCTTCTACTTTCCCTTCTCACCCCCACATCTTTGTTATTCCTTCGCTCCCTTGAAGCCCTTTTTATTAACAACCCTGTCTCCTATCCTCCCTGTCTAGTTCTGCTATTACTATGCTGAGACACTATCTCAGCGATCCTACTTTCTCTGTTCTACTTCCATCCTAAACCACCTGTCCTAACATTCCTTTTTTTTCCTGTTACAGCTGTTCTTCTCAAATTCTCCCATCCCTCTACAGCTATCTTGTGACAAGAAATACAAGACTCCATGTCTCACCTGCAGGGAAACTGTTAGTTTCAGTAATATACCTGGTGTACTAGGTAAGTTTATGTGTAGTGAAACACTTTAGTGCTTATTTAACTAGTGACATGCTCACTATCTCAAACAAATAATGTTAAATTCCCTATTCCTTACCCCTGAACATTCTCCCTCCATTCTTCTTCTCTGTTTTTAGCAACTGTTAATACCAGGAGCTGTAAAACTGTACAGATCTAATAAAGCAACAAGTGATAGGTTGCTATTTCCTGCATAAGTTTCTTACCGCAAGGAAATGCTCACTCTTAACTGCTCTACTTTCTTTAGTTACACATTGCTAACTGATTGTTTTTATTGTGGTCTGGTAAGTTGTCTCAAGGTTTCTGCCCACTCCGTTCACCCTCGCTTCACTTGGGCTGACTCCGCTCCCCTACCCTACCCCTATTCCCACACACTCCCACATCAATTACCTTTGTAACTCACCATCTTAACCCCATGTTCCCTGATCCCCAACTTCCTGTACATCCCAAACAACCACAACCTACCCCTCTTAAAGTAACCCCTTCCACCTCTCTACTCCCTACACCTAACTCCTCCCACTCTTACTCACGACTCCCATTACTCCTCCTCTAGCTTACTTTTACCATACAACTTCCCTCTATCAGACATCTATCCCCTTTCATATTCTCCTCACCCGCCAATGTGTTCCTCCTTTTCTTCTTATCTTTCTTCTTCTCCTAAACAACCTCACTTCCTACCACATGTAGCTAAACCCACTCCTCTCTACTCCTACCTCCTCACATAACACAATTGACACCAACACCTCTCCCTTTTCACCCTCACTCCTCTCCTGTACCGAATCTGAATTCAATCTCTGTAAAATCAAACTGTTTCCAAAATTCCCTTCACTCCATAGATTTAAACAGACATTTCACTCACCCTACCCCTATACATCACTTCTCTTCCTCCCACTAAACATCCTTCAACTCTCAGGTGACACTCATCCAAACCATGACGCAAATTCTAACTCACCAAGTCCTAACTATACCTCACAAACACTCCAGCTGGTACCTAAATCTAGTCTCAAACATCCCTCCTTCTCTTCATTCAACATCCATATCATTCTTAACAAGATAACTGAATTCCACACCTGGATAGTCCAATACTCCCACAATATAGATACTCTCTCCAAAACATGTCACAAACCACATAATGTAGACAAAGTATCCCTCCCCCTGCACCGGCTACAACATTCTGCACCTGGAAAGAACACACAAAAAGGTGGAGGTGTTACCATTATGAACTCTCCCCTGCTATCCATATCTCCCTCAACTACCCCCCTTTCACCCAGCTGATTTCATTAATGTCAACTGCAAACTCAACTACCACAAAACTCTAATGATAGTCACCGTCTACATACCCCCTGGAAAAGGTATACCCATATTAGAACAAATCCTACAGTAGATGTCTGACAATATACATAATGAAACAATAATACTAGGTGATGTTATTATCAATTGGCTCCCCCTTATCTCTAACTCTCCTACCACCAGCATAAACCTATACGGATGCACCCAACTTATCTCTTCACCCAGTTTTCTTCATAAACTAACAAATACCAGCTCTGTACTGGATTGGATACTTGTCTCTAATCATACCTCTCAATCTCTTTGACCAAGAAATCTGGACAAAGCCACAAAAATGGGGGGGGGGGCAAAGGTCCACAAATAGGGACACTTTTTAAATATTGGTCTTGTAAACTTAGAAAGTTAATAAAATAGCAGGTTTACATTAACATTGATTTTCTGAAGGATAAGAAGTTTGAAAATCAAATGTCTTCCATTATTTTCTGACTTCAGTCCTCAATGACTTGTCAGTGATTTTTCTGAAAACCACAATTTTATCAGAAACAGAATAGAAATTTGAGTCAAAAATCTGGACATTCTGTTAAAATCAGGATTGATAAGCCTGACCTCTTATCACTACCCTGAATCCCTACCAGAACCATTCAGTGACCACTCCCCTGTACATGTCCAAAGATTCTCCCCCCCACCTCTCTAGACCTCATACATTTAAAGAGTGATGAAAGCTAATCAGTTTCGACCCAGATACATTCAATAATTCTCTCTCTGCTATTGAGGGGTCTTTCCTTTCTTCCATACCTCTAGGTCCATCTTTCTAAACATTCTGAACTCTCTTGCCCCTCTCAGAACTGTCAGAGTCAAATCAAATCAGGATATTCCCCTTGGCTCTCTAACTCTACATGGTCTTTTATCCATAACAGAGATTGTGCCTGGAAACTCTGGACTAAGACCATATCTGTCACACACTACCAACAATATAAAGAACTCTGAAGTCTAACCATAAAACACATAATCACTGACAAAAAGAGATAGTAACTCTCACCCCAAGATACTGAACCCAGAAACCTTAACAAATTTTGGAATACTGTCAACAAAATTCTCCACTCTGGAAATCCTTCAAATCCCAGCCCCTGCTCCAATAACACACCCCTAGAAACTGCTTTGATTTTCAATTCATACTTCATAGATACCATCAGCAAACTTATGCAAACTGTCCACCTAACAGACCCCACACCCCCTACTACCCCCCGACTGCAAAACAGTCCTTTCTCACTAAAACCCATTCCAACCAACTACATCAAAAAACTTCTTCTCAAACTTAAACCATGTCCCACTTCTGCTGACAACCTGCCTCCTCTCTTCCTAAAATCTGGTCTTAACTCCATAGCAAATCCTGTCTCCATCCTCATAAACCGCTCAATCAGTGAATCCACTGTTTCTGTCCTAGGGAAAAAGTTCCACACCATACCAATCCACAAAGGTGGAAATTCTGTTGAGCTCTCTAATTATCAGCCTATTGCCATAATCTCACCCCTCTCCAAGATTCTTGAGCACTGCATTTATAAACAAATCTCAGCTTATCTTACTCATGAAAACCTAATTACCCCTACTCAACACCACTTCCACCCCCACCACAGCAGCACTGCACTTATTTCCTTTACTAACTCCATCTTCCTAGCCAGAGACAATGATAAACTAGTGTCCTGCATCTTTTTAGATCTCTCCAAAGCCTTTGACACTGTCTTTCACTCCATCCTCCTCTCCAAACTCTCGTAACTCAACCTCTCCTCAGCAACTATCTCCTGGTTCAGTAGCTACATCACAAATGGACTGCAATCTGTAAAATGGCTCTCTGCTCTTTCTCCTTTTCTGCCCACCAAAACAAGCATCCCTCAAGGCTCTATTTTAGGACCCTTCTTTTAACATCTTTACTGACCAACTTCACACATCCTGTCCTTGGTCTTCCCTCATACAGTATGCAGAGGACTCCACCATCATTTCTATCGCTGACAGCCCCACTGACTTACTAACCCTGACACAAACATCTTTCAACCTCACCGAATCATAGCTTGCTAACAACCAACTCATACTAAACCCTAAAAAGACAAAACATCTCTTCTTCCTCCAAAAATCCCTTTACCATCTTAAATCTTCATTCACTGTCTCTTCCCTTAACAGCACTGCTATCAAAAGTAAATCCTACACTCAACTGCTGAGAGTAATAGTGGATGATCAACTAATATTTCACCTTCATGTAATTTCACTGCATCAAGGAAACCCACCAAAAGCTTGGTTTAGTCTATAAAAACAAAAAGTGCCTCACACCAGGATTTCACTAGCCCAAGATTACCTTCTCTCCAACCTCTTTTACAGCTCTCAAATTTTAACCAGCTTACAGTCCTCACTACTTTCCAAACTTGAAACCACCTAAACAAAGTTACTAGACTTGCAGCCAATCTGACCTCAAGATCACACCACTGTCACACTCTCCAGACACTCAGCTGGCTAGAGTTTCCTAACCAACTCTTATTTACCCAACTTTTCATAGGTTCATAGGTTCATAGGTTCATACTAGGCTATCTGCCCTAGGGCATTTATAAGCCTAGCCAGAATGTGTTTGGCTTTCGCCATCCATTTTAAATTTATTTTGCTATGCCCTTTTTCGAGGTTAGTATACTGTGCCTCTGTCTAACAGTGACACAGAAGTGATACCCAGGGTAAACCTACGATCTCCCATCCACTCATCAAGATTCCTCTTGAAGAGAGTCAATGAGGGACTCTGCCTAACCTGGACTGGGATTTTATTCCAGAGTGAAGGAGCCTCTGGGTTATGAATCTGTCCCTCCAGCATGTCCTATTTATTTCAGTGCTGAGGTTCAAGTCTCTCGAGCATGTAGCTCGATGGGATTTGGATTTTCTGAGGTGCAGCATGTCCATTAATTCTGGGTTGGACATGGCTTTATACGTCAGGCACAGATCGCCTCTGAACAGGTGGTATGCCACTGAGTAGAGCTGGAGTTTCTTTAACCGGGCAGCATATGGCATCTGTTTGAGCCCTTTGATCCTCTTGGTGAGGACTTTTGGGGTCTTTCCAGTTGCTGCAGGTGTCTGGTAAGGTACATCCCAAAAGGGGCATTGCACTCAATTATGGGCCTGATGAGGGATGAGTAAAGAGGCACAATGACCTCCCCTGATCTAGATGTGAATCCCTTCATGATTAGGTGGGCTATATAAAATGTTTTTCTAACCACTTTGGCCACGTGGTTGTCAAATGAGAGATTGCTATCAACTTGGGTCCCCAGGTCCCTAATTACTTCTTCTGTACTTAATGGATTACCACCTATGTGGTAATTTGTGGGCACTTTGTTTTTGCCAAAAGGGATGACTATACACTTTTTGGCATTTAGCTTGAGGCCATGGCTCTGGCACCAGTTGTCTGTTTCTATGAAGCCCTTTTGGAGGATGCTTGTGTCGGCTGGAGAGTCGATTATGGTGCCCAGTTTGCAGTCATCTGCGAACTTGGTCAGCCACAGTCCTTCCGTGTTGGCCTGTACCTCCGAGAAATATATACTGAACAAGAGAGGTCCCAGGACTGAGCCTTGTGGGACACCACTTGTAACTGGTTTGGAGTCTGACATGGCTCCAGCAATTCTAACCATGTGGGTTCTGTCCTTGAGCCAGTTTGCAATCCATCTAGTGACATAGGGGTTTATATTTAAGCTGGTGAGCTTATCTATAATGCCCGAGTGGAGTATTGTATCGAAGGCTTTTGCGAGGTCCAGGTAGGCTGTGTGGACCACCTTCCCCTCGTTAATGGCCTTGGTGACTGTTTCAAAGAAATCAACCAGGTTTAAGAGGCAGGACCTGGCATTAACAAAGCCGAACTGGGTAGGATCCAGTGTCTGTAGGTCCCCAATATCTTTATTTATGAGGTCCATGATAATCCTTTCCATAGCTTTGCAGACCAAGCTAGTCAGGCTTATGGGGCGATAGTTTCCAGGATCCGTTGAGGCGCCACCTTTATGGAGAGGGACCACTGTTGCTGTACGCCACTCTTTGGGCATATATCCTGAAGTAAGGCTGAGATTGAACAGTAGTTTTATGTTTGGGTTTAGCTCTTCTTGGAGTTCATGTAGGACGCAGCCCGGGACACCGTCTGGTCCCATTGATGCTGTGTTTTTTGCTTTGGAGAGGGCGGCTCTTACCTGAGCATCTGAGATGTCAGGGGGGCAGCACTCTGCTGGGATAGATATTTGCCCTTTTGGTGGGGAGGGGGGGAGACGTTTGCGCTGAACCTGTCAGCTAGGATGTTGGCAATGTCTGTGGGTTCAGTGTATTTTTTGTCATTTTGAACTAATTCTGAGCATATCTGGGAATTACCACCCAGGTTCCTAACATAACTAAAGAAAGCCTTGTGATTATCCCTAGTATCCTGTGCAATTTTTCTCTCGAAGCTGGCCTTAGACAATTTTATGAGTGCCCGAAGTTTTTTGCTAATACTGATCAGTGATGCCTTCCCTTTTTGGGATTTTGCTCTATCATTTAGTAGCTTCCTCCTTCTATTGTATAGTTTGTTTATGGCTGGGGTCCACCAGACAGGACGTCTGCCTTTGGAGGATTGGGTCTTGGTTTTATTTGGGATTGCATGATCCATGCATTCCTGAAGGTGTTCATAGAATGCGTTTATAAAGGATTCTGCGGTCTGGGCCGTATTTTCCACAGGCCCGGGGGCTTTGAAGAATTCCACCTCGGTTTTGAGGAGTGTGAAATTTTCTTTAGAGAAGTTTTTCACTGTGGTTTTCTGGGCAGGGGTTGGGGTTGGGATGTGAATATCCAGTGAGATTAGTTTATGGTCTGATCTTACCAGTGAGGGATACACTTCTGGTCTGGAGCATAGAGTCCCCATGTTGGTGATGATCAGGTCCAGTATGTTTTCCCCTCTTGTGGGAGTGGTAACAAGTTGTTCCATAGCATTTGAGTTTATAAATTCGCCATACTATTTTGAATAAGCCCTCCTCTTGCCCTAGCATCTCTTCACTTCTCTCCCTCAATAAGCCCCATTGATCCCTCAGAAGCTCTGACCAATGTCTCTTACAAATTCACAAACCTAAAAAATCTGTTAGATGGAATCTCTACACCTACTTCCCTGCTCTTGCATGGAACAAGCTCTCCATGAACCTTAGAAACATTTCCTACATCCACGAATTCAAGAAAACTCTCAAAAGGTACCTTAATATCATATGGATTTACCTCTGTAATTATCCCACATACCCCTTTCTCTATCACTATCCTCTCTATTCCTCCCTTCCCTACTACCATAACTCACTTAACAACTGCTTTGTATTGTACAATTACCCTGTGAAGTTACCCAGTGTGTTATGTAAATTCAAATGTTTTATTGTATATTCATTGCCATGTTTTTTTCTTCAATGTTATAATGTATCTTACTGTATTGTACTGTGCAGCTTTATCTACATTTGCTTAACTGTTTTGTTGAATATTTTACCCTGTATTCAACTTCAATTTTGTAAATTTTTCTTGCTTACTTGTACTGTGGAGATTTACTTCTTGCACCTCCACTAAAAGGGCTTTTGCTCAGTTGGACTATCCCGATTAACAAATGTCAAATAAAAAATAATAAGTAAGTGCTTCCAGGGAGTACAGTTTTTGGTTTAAGCTCCTAGCATTTAGCAGCATGACCCTTATTTTGTTCTGATTGGTTAATTTCATGTAGGTAATGTTTTTGAGACCTTGACAAAAAAAGGCACTATGGGGGAGACAAGAGCCTTTGCCATCAGCTGAAAGCCTAAGGATGTCAGGTGCAAACCATCTCTGGAAAAGCAGTGAGGTTTGTCGACCATGGCTTCCCAGGCTGACAGGAACTGGATATGATTCCCTTGTACTTTAATACTTAATAATTAAAACATATTAGTTTGGCTATTGCAAAAGATAACCAAACAGCAAGTATAACAATAGCAGTAACTGTTCCCATGGATTATACTTATGCTAAACAGCACCTGAGCAATGCACTACCAGATTATTTCATGTCATACGTAACACAGCTCACTCAGGTGATAATTTAGTTCATCCCCTACTGATATTCATCCCCTACTGATAAAGTTTTGGCACAAAATAGTCTTCATATCGGCTCATTTTTTTCAGGTATAAAATAACTAAATAAATCATAACATCTCACCGTGATTGTAGTGGGCTGTTTTACTGAGCATTTAAGCAGGTGCATTAATCTAGTTTGCTAAAGCACCTTTACTTGTGAACAATGGTAGAAGATGTAACCACACTGCAAAAACTCATTTAATTTACAAAATCTGATTGCTGCCTGATAAAGAAATACAGCCAGTTTTCAGCATGGCACAAGTATTAAAGAGTGGTTTGAGATATGTACTAAAAGCCTTGTTGAAGTAACTATTTACACGTTCTTGCTATTTATTATGCTGAATTTTGTACTATTTAAGATTTGTTCAGTCACAGCAAATACTTCATCTAAGTATAGCGGAGGTGTTCCTTTTAGCTTCCTACGTTTTCCACATTTAACATTTATGGCCTATCCACTGAGACATCACTGGCCTACTTACAGATCAGTAATGTTTGTACCTGAGACCTCCTTACAGAACATGTTTGTACCTGAGACCTCCTTACAGAACAGTAATGCTTGTACCTGAGAAAACTAATCACCATTTGTTGTTCTTGCATCTGCTGTTTCCCTTGTAGGCAGAAGATTGTCCTCATTTGACAGATGAAGTTAGAAATGAAGTTGATTCTTCTGAAAATGAAGATGGCAGTGAACATGAGAATGACATATTTGATGATGCCAGGTAAACTGTGCTTACAATTCAAAGTTTTGTGCAAAAAAGAGGAGATATTTCCTTTGTTCTGATGAAAGCTTTAAAAGACTAGAGCAGGTTGCATAGTGGAGAGAATGGTGTATACAATGCTTACTTTACAGTGATGATAAAAATAGGTCTGATTTTACATCCTTTAAAGAAATGCTGTGGTTTCATAAACAAGAGAACAAGAACAGGTAAACACTTATGAAATTCCATGGAGATTATATGGATAAGATAGCAATAACCCATGGCTGGGTGTGTGTAATGCTGGTTTTATCCACAGTTGGAGTGATTTGGTCACAAGAGCGAGCCCCGGGTGGCCAAACAAAGGCAACAGTGGGTAAATCCAGCATTACCCACACCCAACCATGGGTTATTGCTATTATACAATTACCTTATTTAAGAAAAAAATACACATTTTTCTTAAATAATGCCTTTGTATAATGGCACTGTGGTATTTTCCACATTTTTTTCAGTATGCTGGGCCTTCCTTGATGTACTGCGCATGCATATGGGACTTTCATTACCAAACTTACACAGTACATCGGTGCTTTGGAAAGCAAGCATAAAGATGGGAAGATCTCCATTGTTTTTTTTTTTAAGAAAAAACAAACTGTAACCTTTCAATAGTTTAGAGGTAATAGAGAGACAGAGGAAAAATACAATGAAAATCAGGAACATTACTTTACTTTTGCAGAACGTACCTGAATTTCCTTGTATTTTCTCTGCCCTTATATGTACCTCTGAACCGTTCAAGAAATGTGAAGAAAGACATAAATACATTTAGAAAACTGTGAGAATATTTGTGCATTGTGTGAAGAAATGAAAGTCTGAAACTAAAATGTGTATCATTATTTAGTGCCTTCATTCCTCAGTGATTTGTCAGAAAACCACAAATTATATGAGGAACGAAGGCACTCTATAATGACATGTATTCCAGTTTCTGACTTTCTTTTCGTTAGACTCATGCCTCTACCATATAGCAATCAAAAAAAGTCTGGCCGCTCAATGATACTTCAACAACGGGTCTTTTTTACGCTGGTATATGCTTATTTTCGAATGTTAATGGTCATTCATTGTATAATGTTGAATAAACCTGAGACAGGTATATTACACAAATTACAGAGTTGTTGTGACTGCTGTAACATACTAACAGAGCTCTAACACTTCCCAGTTCCTGGAAATAGTGCAGCTTAAAATTCGGAATAAATAGCCAGTAGAAACTTTTTTATGGAGAATGAATCAAAGATAATTGAGTTAATGGACACTGTCTGCTTTGGCTATAGAACTGAAGAAATGTGATGCTTATACATGAGTAAATGTCCCTTACTGCAACACTGCAGTTTAGTAAGTTTACTCGATACTTTGTAACAATTGTGTAAAGTTAATTGTCAATCTAAAGTATAAAGCATCAACAAGAGGGTGTATCTCCAAGGTGCTGATGACATTCATCTTAATGTCTTTAGGACCTTAATGTTGAGAAATAATTTCCTTTTCAGTACTTAGGTGCACAGCCTTCTAATTCAGATCTCTGGAGGCCAAAATCAAGTAAATGCAGAGCTAGGCAAATCTACCATACAAAAAAAAGCAAGATAAGCCCGAGGCTTTCATTCTTCTCAAATAATCTGCTTTATTTATCTTAGATAAATGTTTTTATCTGAAGATCTTCATACCTAACAGTAGGGAATTTTAACTTTTAAACATATATACTTTGTAAAAGCCTCACGATGTGGATGGTTTCAAAGTAGCCCAAAGGAGGGAGTGGTCTGGGGTTTGCTTGCACTTAGATGCAATAGCAAAATGTGAGAATAAAGGCAGACCACGGATTGGATGAAAGTAACACCATCATTTGTATATCGATTATGGATTGTTACAGATAATTTGTAAGGTGAAAACAGGATAAGGGCAGCTGTAAAACCTCCAGCTATATTAGTTCCTGTAAATACAAACATTTTCTTAATGCCAATAAAGTGGGAAAAAGTGAATAGCTCTTCATTTGCAAAAGGGAGCACAAATATGAATATGCATCCATGGATATATTATCAATATAGCAGTACATGTTTTACTTATAGTCATTTTTCGTGGTTATTAGTGAGACAGTAACTGTTACACCAACTGTCTTTGGTTATTAGTTTACTTATGCATTCAGCTCATAAGAGAAGGGATCAGCTTGCTTTTACAAGGTTTGTGAGTCCCTTTAAACCAATTTGCGATGAGGTTTATAGAAAGCAATTCTTTAATATGATGTGTTGAGGATATGAGCAAAAATCAGATAAGTACATAGAGGGTGCAACCTAACACTGATACTCGGAAATAATGACATAATAAATCAGTTTTCTGTTGTCAAACAACTTTGGGATGTGATCACTATTAATTTTCATATTAGTCAGAAATCTTTGTGGCATAGCAATTATAATGTTCTTATCACATCAGGTACATTAGTTAACACTATATATTCCCAGCATAGGGATATACAAGTTCATTTGTAGTATACCTTCAACATATGGTACAATTATATTGTGCAGTCACTACAGTTTCAATGTATATTAAAATACATACATTAGTATTGTGGAGCCTTTGACACTGCTTTTGGATTGGTGATTTGAAGCAATTCTTTAAAGTATGAGGAGGTTACAGTCATTCGTTAGATGTTCTGTGCTAGCTGCATTATTATGCATGTTAGCCTTTTCTACATCTTGTCTGAATGATGTTTAACTACTCTGACTCAAGTAAGAACCATGCAACTGCACACACCATCATACTCCAAACTGAATGCATGAAGACGGTTAAATTAACCATCAAAAATTGTTCTTTAGCTATCCTGATAGTTATATTTTGACTATATACAGTATTCATTTTAGCTGCAGTGGTAAAATTGTATATATTTTGACTATAGGTAACATTTGTTTTTTATATACAATATTCATTTAACCTGTGGTGGTAACATTGTATATATTTTGACTATAGGCAACATTTGTTTCAGTTGAGTTGGTGACATGATATTCGTGTACAGTTTGTGTATAATGTTTATAACCCAATATAGAAACATCTAATTGCCCCCCCAAATACACATTAAGATGCAATTAAGTTAATAGATTATGTAGGACACATGATTCTGACAAGGTATTATGGGTGATGTGCAAACTATAGCTGAATACATCTCTGTTGGACCTTTGCACCCAGATGTAGGATGTCCAAGTGGATGTGTGAATTGCACTATGTTTGCTTTGTATTGCCTGCCAAAACAACTTGAGCTAAAATGGCAAAAAGAGGCACAAGTAACATAGCAAATGAGGACTCCATTTTTCTACAATAATTAGTACAGCAGGGCAATTATTGTAATGTGACAGCACAATGTTTCTTCAGTCCCAAGCTCTAACATTTATGCACACCATTAATAAAACAAATATCTTGCCCATAGCCTACGGAAAAGGTATTCTACTGCTGAGAATGTATTATAACATAATATTCATTGCACATCTAGTTGATACACTGTCTGGAAAACATAATGCATATTGAACATAATTTATATCACCAGTGTAAGCCACTGCTGTCACTTAATTGTCTAGCACATTTACTTAAGTTCCATACTCATATAACTACATTTTACCAGTGTGACAAGGCTAACCATAATAGCAAGTAATAATGGGTAATATAACTTCTGGTACTGTTCAAGAGTGGTATATGAGTGTACTGTTATAGTTTCACAATCTATCACAGTACTAGCATGTATAAACTACTACCGCTTTGCTGTTGCACATTGCCTTACACTATTTGTAATGTTCTAAACATACTTGCAGAGTATAGATTTCTGCAATTGTCCTGACTGTGGTGGCAAGTTCAGCATCATAGGCATATTCCTTAGTAAGATTTTTTTTGGAAATTCATGAATTGGGGTGATTTTCTTTATATATATCCATTGTTGAACAGGTTAATCCCACAAGGGTAGTACCTTCTTTTCATAGGGGATCTGAGGTAGTATTTATACTACTAGGAGAAATCTGGCCAAGGCATCAGGTAACTTCCCCTATTCATTTGTTTCCATAATTGTGGAAACACTAGCTGCAATTATGTATGCACATCTCAATCCTAGTGCAGAGGCAGCTGAGAAAACAGTGTGCAACATGGAGGAGTTGACAGAGAGATCAGAGATGAATGCCAGCTCACAGCAAGAATATTCAAAGATAGCTTTTCGTGCTAATTTGTTTGGCAAATTGGAATCAATGGTGAAGGAAGAGTGCATAGTTACAATCCTCCAGTCTGGAGGACTGCAACATGATGTATTACAGGAGACACTGTGCAAAGTGAACCAGAATACAGAGGAGATGCATCATGGGGAGAAATAATGGATACAATACTGAATGAAGATGCAGAGGAGAGGACTGCAACATGATGTATTACAGGAGACACTGTGCAAAGTGAACCAGAATACAGAGGAGATGCATCATGGGGAGAAATAATGGATACAATACTGAATGAAGATGCAGAGGAGATTAAAAAAGAGTTGCTGAACCAAAGAAACAAACACATGTAGAGACAGTTGGGAGTATGCAGGAACAGAAAGAAAAAAAGAGATGACAATCCAAAAAGAAAGAACATGGCAAGAATGCAAAGCAGAATGAACATTGAGTTAAACAGATACGAGGTATGGAACACTATAGTTTTACCTCTGGGTGTCAAAGAACAAGAGATAAGAAATTTTATATTGATAAATAAACAGACTTTCTGTGACATTATTTTTGCAACTCTTAAGATAATGAAGAACTTTTTGTGTGAAAGACAAAATGATAACATATGGAACAACTATGTGGTAAAAGCTTTTTTCCAGGAAAAAAAATAATTCATATACAGTTCCACAAAGAGGTAGAAAAACAGACTTTAAGAAGACAGTTAAAAATGTTTGCAAAGAAGTAATGGACAATTTTCAGTCTCACAATAGAAGTTTATAGACTAGGGGATGGGATTGTAATGTTGTTTTGAGAATGGAAATAGAAAAGATTGAGCACATTCCAAGTGTTTTAAATATTGATGGTAATAGGGGAGTAGTAAAATATTGGGAACATCAAAAATATGTTTTTTGTGGGAAAGAAGGACATTTTTGAATCATTATGATTAAATAAATGTTATATATGTGGGAAAACAGTACATGATGCTTCCCAGAGGCTGCCACTCCTCTGGAACAAACTCCCAGTTCAAGTTACAGAGCTCCTCAATGACCCTATTTAAATATAACTTGGACAATTGGATGGGAAACTGTAAATTTACCCTGGAGGTTTCACTCATGTCCCTTTTAGATAGGGACAGTCAGTGCTGATCATAAACTTGCTTGCTAATATAGGCTATTCCTCTCGGTCTATGATGGAACAAGGGTAAAACATGGCTAGGCTTGTAAAGGCCCTAGGGCCAATAGCCTAGTAACCTCCTATGATAAATGTCAACAAAATGGCCATTTATGGATGGGCTGTGAAAAAGAGGTTAATGATAATAAAGAAAATGGAGAGGATATAAAACAAACTGAAAAAGAAATGGAAATTGAAACTGAAGATAATTTAGGAAAAAACCCAATAAAAAATAAATAACAAGAAGAAAGGAAATAGAAAAAGAGTCAGAAATTAGTGATGAGGAAGTTGTAAACTGGAAAATAGTGAAAGAAAAAAACTCTGTTGGAAAAAGAGTGAAAGAGGAAAAGAAAGTTTAAAATGAATGAATTTAAAAGAAAAAAGAAAGGAAATGGGTAATGAAAATTGAAAAGGGTAAATCATTTTTCCTAAGTTAAGGAAAAGGGAGAATAATGATTTAAGAATTCTTTCAGTAAATATAAATAGTATAAAAATATAGTAAGAATAGGCATTTTGGAATGGTGTGAGAAATATGACATAGATATAATTGTATTAGAAGTTATAAGATGTCTACTAGGGGAAGAACGGTTGCAAACAAAAAAAATATGGGATGGAAATATAAATGAATGTTGATCAAGAATAGCAGTATTATGCAGAAGAATGGTAAACATATTAGATGCAAAATTAATAAGAATGAGAAGATTAACCATTATTGATTGAAGATTGCAAATTATATAGAACAATAGCATTATATGGATATGTAGTATGTAAAGAAAGGGAGAGTTTATTTCAACAATTATTGGATTATGTAGTAGTAAATATGAAGATTATAACTGTAAATTTTGTGATTTAAAAGGGCTAAAAAATACAGGAAATGATATAAAAATGAAATAATGAAATGTGGAAAGTTGGTTATTTATAACAGAAAGTTCTGGATGTATATAAGAGGTATTCTTAAATCATAAATAGATTATTTTATAATATCTGAAGGAATAAGGATAGCAGAAGGGGAAGCAGTTGTGACAGGATTTACAGATCATTTAGCAATATGGATGAAGATAAATGAAAGTAAAGAATATGTAGAGATAGGAAAAGGAATAAAAAGTATAAATGCGAAAGAATGGGCAGAAAAGGAAAAGAACAAATCATACAATTATGGAGAATCATGTTACACCAAGAACATTTTATGTCAATTGGTCAGAATGGTGGATTGCATTTAAAAATAAATATAATAACATGTTTTTTAAATGGTAAAGGGAAAGTAGAAGAATAGCAAAAGAAAGATATATGTTATATAAGAGAAACTATGAAAATATAAATAATGTTTTGTATATAAAAGATGTTTATTACAAGAAAGAAGGAAGAAGTGTGAGCACACTTGTGTAAGATTGTGAAAGAAGACAGGAGTGTGATGAGAAGGACAAAAAACAAATAAGAGACAGAAAGAAAATCAAAAACAGATAACAGAAACTCTAGGTCATTATGTGGAAAAAAATGTTTAAAGAAAAAGAAAATTATAATAAAATATGGAAAGTTAAAAGATGTAAAGATCAAGTAAATGAGGAAATTCGGAAAGAGATCACTATGTATGAATTTTTAAATTCTTAGTCAAGTTAATATAAATTCAGTAGCAGGTCAAGATGGAATAGGGTATGAGACATATACAATTTAACGGAATGGCAGAAAGAGTATTTATTATACATTTTAATTGAATGGCTGAAAGAATGTTTTTGTTATAATGAGTTGTGCAGTGGGATATTAAAATTTATTAGGAAAAGAGGTGAAAAAGAAGATATAAAGAACTAGAGACCAATATTATTTAATACTGATTATAAAATTGTTATGAAAGTAATTCAATGAAGCCTGGAAAATAAGATGGAAAATATGATGGAAGAAAATGTATATGGTATGAAAGGGAAGGTCTGCCAATAATTATTAATGATAGTAAGAGAAATTGTATATGATATTATAAATTGAAGAAATTATGCAAAAGTTTTGGTAGGTGACATTAAAGAATTTGATTCAGTAGAGCATAAGACATTATGGTAATTAATAGAGGCATACAACTTTAATGGTAAAGTAAAAAAAAAATGTATGATAGCATATAATAAAAATAAGAAATGTAGTTTGCGACAAACTAAATTGTCCTGGACCCATGAGTAAAGGACGGGGGGGGGGGCAAGACTGAGGAGTAGGTGATTGGGTGATTAGAATTAGTGTCAGGGTAATGAAGGAGTGGAAGAGGATTGGAGTAGTTAAGGAAGTGAGGTAAGGAAGGGTGGGACTTAGGATGATCTAAGTGTTGGGAGCTGAAGGAAGTAGTTGCATTTGGCGTGAGTTGGTGTATGATAGTACAACTAGCTCACGTCCAGATGACCTGGAGGATTGAGATAGCAACAGTAACAGGATTACGACAGTGATGGCAAGCAATTGTAGCCCAGGTGGAGGAATGATTCCAGGATGTGGCGAGGTCCAAGGCAGTGGTGGAGCCGGAGCCAATTCCAGGTCAGAAGAGACGGTGCCCTGTGATGTAGACTCCAGGCCAGGGGAAAAGGCAGCAGGCAGAGAAGCAGATGGTGGCAGTGGATGCCTCGGTTCCCAGTACGTCGCAAGGTGAAGGTGCAGTTTTGCATGTTTTGAGGGTTGGCTCCGTGGGTGGTTAAGGTGCCAGAAACACTGCCGGAGGAGGTTTGGATTCTTGGGACAGGATAATCATGTGTTTGGCGCAACATTCTTGGGCTTCTTCTACAAAAAAGGGATATGGGAAACATATACTTATTTTGGGCCATTTGTATGTCTACTGGGCAGAGAAGAATGCTTTAATCAGAGAGGATGGAAGAAATTTGGGTTTATCTCATTTAGGATGCTCTGTCTCTTGGCATGGGGTTAGGGGTATGTGTTGGGATAGATTAATGTCAGAATTTGAGAAGGCTAAATTGAAGTTTGGGTGTCCTGACATAATAATAATTCATTTGGGGGGTAATGATTTGGGTATTCTGTCCAAGAAGGGCTTAGCAGAGCTTATTTTGCAGGACTTGTTGAGACCAAAGGCTGGGTATCCATGTATGAAAATTGTGTGGTCGGAGTTGATTCCTCGCTTATGCTGGAGGTATGTGTGCAGTTATAAGGCAATTGAAAAGGCTAGGGGGTTAGTTAATCATACATTGGTGAAGGAGTTTAGGACCCTTTGGATGCATATCATTCAGCATGGAGACTTTTGGCAAGGAGAGGAAGGTTGGTACCGTAGGGATGGGGTTCATCTTAATGAATTGGGTTTAGATCTTTTTAATTTGCATCTGAAGCTGTTTTTACAGGATATGCTGCAGGTTAAGGTTTAGGAGGGGGAACAGCCAGGGATTAGGTTGGTGGCAGAAAAGAGGGACAGGATTGTCCTCTTATGTTCCCCCTCTAAGGAATGTGGTTTGATTTGACCAATGGTTATGTGGTTTAAAGGTGAGCAGGTACACTGCCTATTATTTGGGGGGGTGAGCAGGTACGCTGCCCCGGTGGAAGAGGTTTCAGGGTGAGCAGGTACACTGCCCTGAGGTGTGATCCAGCAGGGTGAGTTGTTACACTGCCCTGAAGATTATGAAGGCAATTGATATTGTTTTATGTGTTCAAAGTTCATGTTATGATAATATTCAGTAAAGGTCATCAAATGGCTTTATGTGTTTAGAGTGGTTTGTTCAAATGGGGGCCAGGACAATTGTAGTTTGGGACAAACTAAGTTGTCCTGGACCCACGAGTAAAGGATGGGGGGGGGGTGGAGCAAGACTGGGGAATAGGTGAATGGGTAATTAGAATTAGTGTTAGGGTAATGAAGGAGTGGAAGGGGATTGAAGTAGTTAAGGAAGTGACGTAAGGAAGGGTGGGACTTAGGATGATCTAAGTGTTTGGAGCTAAAGGAAGTAGTTATGTTTGGCATGAGTTGGTGTCCCTCCCACCCTCCCGTTTTAATGTGAAGGAAGATTTGGTTGTTTGGAGCGGAGAAGAAGGACAGGATTGTCCTCTTCTATTCCCCCTCTAAGGAATGTGGTTTGATTTGGCCAATGGTTGTGTGGTTTAAAGGTGAGCAGGTATGCTGCCTATTATTTGGGGGGGTGAGCAGGTATGTTGCCTCGGTGGAAGAGGTTTCAGGGTGAGGAGGTACACTGCCCTGAAGTGTGATCGAGCAGGGTGAGTTGTTACTCTGCCCTGAGGATTATGAAAGCAACTGATGTTGTTTTATGTGTTCAAAGTTCATTTTATGATAATATTCAATAAAGGTCATCAAATGGCTTTATGTGTTTAGAGTGGTTTGTTCAAAGGGGGGCTGGGACAATTTGGATTAATGCTAGTTAAGGAAACAGGAATGAGTAAAGGCTGTCCAATGACTGGTATAGTATTTACTTTGTTTATAAATACAGTAGCAAGGTAAACAGTAAAATAAACAATGCAAAGTATGTAACACAAACAGGTGTAAGTATTCCAGTTTTTGTGACATTTGCAGATGATATTATAATTACTAAAAATAATTTACGGATGAAAGAAGCAATATCTTGTGTAGTAGATTGCTTAAAAGAAATAGGTATGACATTAAATAAGGATACAAGTAATTGTTTGGTGGATTAAATAAAGATAGGAGGAATACAGTTAACAGTGAATACATTTGGGAAATAAAACAAAATATGAAACAATGGGAACATTTGTTGCAAGAAGTGAGTGAAATGCGTTGTCTGTGGAGAACATTTACATTATCCTATAGAAAAAAAGCAAATTTGATAAATTCAATATTAACAGGGGAAATAGTGCATTTATCAAGTTTGTATATTATTTAAAAAAAACACAAAAACAAATGTTTAGAAGTTGTATTCACTTTTTAGAGGGATCCAGATTAAATCCAGTCAAGAGAGGATTATTATATAGGGATAAAGATGAAGGACTATTAGAATTATTAAATCCGGTAGTATTTGCTGCTTCATTAAATTTATGTAAAGTGTTGAGCTGGATAAATGAATAAAATGAGAAATTAATAGTAAGACTAAGAATAAATACAAAAAGTTTGGGAGACAATAGAGAAAAATGAGGCAAAAAGAATGTATTAATGACGAAATCAAAAAGTATCAAGAAAAATAAAAATGAGGAAGCTAAAGACTGAT
Organism: Protopterus annectens; assembly: GCF_019279795.1. NCBI lineage: Eukaryota > Metazoa > Chordata > Ceratodontiformes > Protopteridae > Protopterus > Protopterus annectens. The sequence goes on along the minus strand of NC_056745.1, from coordinate 81,312,489 downwards.
CAGATAGCAAAAGATAGGAAAATATGGTATAAGAATATAATGGTACAATATTATTGTAGTGACCCTTGGAAATGTTTACAAGAAGAAACGATTACAGCTATAAAGGAAAGCAAAAAGTGGTGTAGCAATAAAATAGAATGCCAAGATTTTCTGTGGAGATTGGGAATAAAGAAGTTACCAGTAAAAGCAAATGTGCCTTATAGAAAGAAAAAGGAGAGAGTAGGGCCAGATTCCTTAACACCCACAGTAAGTGTACGCCATTCTGAGTGAACAGACAACACAAGCATAACCCACCTTCTTCCTCCTAATTTCAGTTTTCCTACTGATTTTCTTGCAACCTTAAATATCAAGGGGGGTTCATTAAGGTTACCGCAAAGTGTATACTATGTCTAGACTTAGTGTAATCTTTCTGAGTGAATGGACAGCACAAAAAATGCTGTAGGGATGTTCTTGAATACAGATCATGTACACTTATTGTAGGTGTTCATGAATCTGGTTTGTACTGTGGTGAAGAAGAAACCACAGAACATGTCTTTTTAAAATGTAAAATAGTGCAGAAATTATGGGGAAAATTATGTAAAGATTTTTTTTCCAGAATTAAAAAATAGTTGTGACATAGAAATAAAAAATATGAGGTAAGAATGGAGAAAAAGTTATTTTATGTAACTTAGGTGGTTTGGAATGAGAGATTAAATGAAATTATGTTAAATGTAGACTAGAGTTTATCAGTGATATGCGATATTAGGGAAAATCAGATTATGGTTATGCAAGAGAGTATGAGTCTTGTTTAAAGAAAAACACATTAAGATGAAAACTAGAATGTATAAAGAAGAAATGTGAATGCTTTGAAAAAAAGTTTTATAATTGTAAATTTGTAAAAATGTATAGAATTATGTAGAATTATGTAAGAATATAATATGTTAAAATCTAAATATGTCATGAAAATAAAGGACCTGTACTCTTTTATCAAAAAGTGCCACGAGATCTTTTACATCCACATGAGCTACCACCAACTCAAGGAGATGAGGCTTTGGTTTAATGTCTTGTGTGAAAAATGGCATAATCAGGAGTGCAGGACCCCTTTATGTTGCACTGCAGTATCAGCAATCAATCTTCCTGATTTAGGAATAGAACTCACAGCTTTCTGCACTAAAGGGAAGTGTGCTACCTACTGCACCACGTTTTGTAGGTATGTCTCTACTAAGCCCTCCACTCCCTGATAGCAAGTTATTCAGTGTAATCCATGTGACTTACCCCTCTGTGGTGGGATTATCAGCTGAGTGCAGGATGACAGTAAACCTGGGAGCTATTACTGACATTCCTATAGAATAGCTTAAAACTGTGCTAGGAGGCCCAACTCAGTGGGTAATTCAGATGGTAATTCTGAGCTCCTAAGCATGACTTCCCTTTAGAAGTGCCCCAACTCCCCCCCAAAAGTGATGATACCCCCTCATGGCCCGATCATTCATCTAGTCCAGATGCCATTTATGGTTCTAGTGCTGACCAAGACCTAGAGCCATACGAACTACCTGCCTCACTCCAGTGTACAGTCATCTTTCCCTTCAAGCAGAGGTGAGAAAGCATAGCTTTAGAATAGAAGTCCTGTCCTCTACAGGTGTCTAGAGTGCATAAATGAACCTAGGGCTGTGTCACTGTCAGGGCTTCATTCTGTATTAATGTAGCTGGCTTGGCCTGCAAGGCTTGCAGACTTTGGCACACACTAATGATGACACACTAAAGATCAGTAATTGTTTGTGCATATTGCCACCATGTGCTATCAGTCCCTGGCAGTTTTGCAGAGATTAAGATTCTGAAACACTGCATGCTGACAAGGCCCATTAATGATATATGGTATTAGAGTGATAAATATGGTACCTGTATTTAATAGAAGTCTGAAGTATTCTAAGGCTCGCACATGTATTTTTTTATTAACTCTTCATAGAGAAATAGCATAGTTGCCTAATTCCAAGGTATATCCACTTACCTATTATATAACATCATCTGTGCTGTATCACTTTTTAGATCTGTATTGTATACTCACATGACCACAGTGTTTCTGGCATGTGTTGTTGTTACCGAGGAACACTTCCCTATGAAGATACAACCTGTATATTGTGATACTTCCTACATTTGTGAGGCTTCCCTTGGAAGCTGCTTAATGTACATTGCAAAACTTACATTGTAATGCTTGTTATGGGCATTTTTGTGGTTACTGATGCATATTTACCCACTTGTGTGTTATGTTCTTGTCATTGAAAGTTGTTACTTGTCTCTAACTGTCCATGATAGTATGCCACATTATGAATTACATATATAAGCAGTCGCACATCTATATGCCACATTATGAATTACATATATAAGTAGTCGCACATCTGTATGGCTGTGGAGAAAAGTAGTTATGATGTTCAGATAAAGTATGCTTTCTTTTACTCACACACACACATGCATGCGCACAAGCACACACACACATGAATAAACAGATAGATGTGTGTGTGTGTGTGTGTGTGTTTGTGTGTGTGTGTGTGTGTGTGTGTGTGTGTGTGTGTGTGTGTGCTCATGTTTACATATAATCTAAATGTAAGCAAAGATAGCATCCATTACTTTAACGCGTTGGACAAAGGTCTGTCTTACCAATGTTCCAATTCATGTGCTTATCACAAATGAGAAATGTTTGTTATATTGCCCTTTATTTACTCCGGAAACATAGGAATACAATAGTGCGAGAGTTTTGGAATTTCCACTTCTGCATAAATACAGATAATGATAATGTAAGGAAAAACAGTGTGCACTGGAGTTGAAAAAAATCCGCCTTGTTAATATTACTGTTTCTCTGCATATCACACACAAATACTGTTTGTTATGTTACCCCTTTAATTACTCTGAAGACTTCAGAGTAACTCTGTGTAAGACATTTTGGAATCCCATCCATGGTGTCCATATATTGAAAGTGAAGGATAGTTTTTATGGCTGGACGTAATTATCAAAATTATATTAATTTCCCTCTCGCTCTTATCTACCTACTCCTTCCCACTACCTGCTATAACACTCCAACTCCGCTCTGTTATCACTGCACTCTCTCTTCTACCTGTCTCACCCATATCATATCTGTTATCACTGCACTCTCGCTTCTACCTGTCTCACCCATATCATATCTGTTATCACTGCACTCTCACCCATATCATATCTGTTATCACTCTCACCCATATCATATCTGTTATCACTGCACCTACCTGTCTCACCCATATCATATCTTCTACCTGTCTCACCCATATCATATCTGTTATCACTGCACTCTCTCTTCTACCTGTCTCACCCATATCATATCATAACCTGTTAGTGAACTTCCTTCTACCTCCCTTTCTCCTTATCCTCTCACTATTATCTTCTTATCACACTAAACTATTCTATCTGTCACCGTCTCCCACTCTCTCACACAATACTCCATCGTACAATATTACCCTGCCATTCCTAATCCCTCCTTACTCTATAATACCTCTTACACTCAGTTTTACAAAATAAAACATTTCAGCCATTCTCTATCTACCCCCAAATGTAAAAGAGCTACTAACCACTATTTATATTACATTAAACAAAATCTTCTTCTTTCAATCCTCCTGCTAGATGGAGACATCCACCCCAATCCTGGCCCATCTCCTACCACTACCCCCTCTGCCACTAATTCACCTACTATAAATCAACACCCCTCCTCTCCAAAAAAACACATCTCTATCTACTCTATCAACCTTCAAAGTCTAACCAATGAGATTTCGGGGTTGCACTTTTGGATAGCCCACCATTCTCCTTACATCCTAACACTCTCCAAAACTTGGCTCAAACCTCATATCTTAAATTTTGAAATCCTTCCCCCTGGCTATAACATCCTCCATCAAGACAGACTTTCCAAAAAAGATGGAAGTGTTGCTATCCTGTACTCAGTGATACTTAACGGTTTACTATTATAATTCCAAAGTGCTTTCTGTCGAAAGCCGGTATCTCCGATTCCTAAGCGCGAAAGTGACAATGTCGAATTCTGACATTGCCGAAAGTACATCTTGAATTCGACCTCCAAACAGGCTTTAACATGGGATGAGATAGGGGTGAGATTTGTAACTCGTCAATGTCGGGTTCGACATTGTCACCATTCGACCCTTGCCATTCGCTGTAGTGGTGTCGACAACATAAGCGTCGGAATTATGATAGCAAACCATACTTAACCTCTCCCCTTTCTCCTTCCCCATCCCTGAGTTTCATACTGCTGAGCTTATCATTCTCAACTGTCACCTTAACCCACGCAAATAATTTGCTATTTGCTGCCATTTATATTCCTCCTGGCAACAATATACCTCCCCTAGAATCCATTCTATCCTGGATCTCCCAACATTTGCCCTACAAGACAATCATACTGGGAGATGTCAACTTTGATTGGAATAAACTGTCATTAAATTCTCCTACTCTTAGTATCAACCTCTACAGCCTCAGTCAATTTATCACAACCCCCACCCATATTAACAAAAATACTTTCTCAACCTTTGATTGAATACTAACATCCAACCCTAATCTTTACTAGAATCCTACCACTATATCCGACTCAATAAGTGACCACCTCCCTTCCTTCATTCAAAAGCTGCCCTTACACACCACCAAAACCCACCTCTATAGGGATTGCCATAACATGACTAGCTTTAATGAGGAAACCTTTAACCCCTGAGTCTCTCTAGTTAATTGGTCACTCCTCTATGATCTTCCTCTAAATTATGCTGTTCTTAAGCTCAACAATACTTTCCTCAACATACTAAACACCCTAGTGCCTTTTAGAAAAATCAGAGTCAAAGCAAATCCCGGTCCCTGGCTCATCAAAGACACCCTCTCCACAATGAAATTTAGGGACAGTACTTGAAAGCAATGGTCATAAGTCAAAATCCTCCTCTCTCCTCTTTAAATACAAAGGGCTAAGAAACTTCACTAAAAACACATTATACAGGACAAGACAAAATTCTGTCAGGAAGCCCAATCTACCCATCACTCAAACCCTAAAAAATGTTGGCACACCATGAACAAGATTGTTCACCCATGGAAAACAACTACTCCAAACTCATTCCCCAGTAAAACACCTCTTGAAACTGTCACTTTACTTAACACTCACTTCATACAGTCCATCTGTAAACTAACTCCCCCTGTCCAAAACCAAACACAATCCCCCACCACTCCTGGCACCTGCCTCCCCTCTGCCTTTTCACAAAAACCCATCTCCACTGCCTACATAAAAATCCCTCTTACTGAAACTCAAACCTTTTCCCCCCTTCTTTGACAACTTACACCCACAATGTCTCAAACGTGCAGCTAATACAATTGCTTATCCAGTCTCTATCCTTCTAAATTGCTCTATCAAAGAATTCACTGTCCCTGACATCTAGAATCCTTCTATACCATTCCCCTTCACAAAAGAGGTAATTCTACGGATCCCTCCAACTTTTGACCAATTGCTATCCTCTGATCTCTCTCAAAAATCCTAGAGAAATGCATTCATAGACAACTTCTCAAATACCTGCTCCAGGGAAAACCTCTTGACCCCCTCCCAACATGGCTTCAGACCTTATCACAGCACCTTCACAGCCCTTCTATCCTTGTCTGTCTCACAGGCTAGGGACAGCAATAAGCTGGTGTAATGCCTTTTTCTAGACCTTTCCATGGCATTTGACACTGTCTCCCACCCTAAGTTCCTATCTAAACTATCCAATCTCAACCTCTCCTCCTCCACTATTCTCTGGTTCTCTAGCCATCTTAGCAACATATTATAATCGGTTAGATGGTAAACTTCCTGCTCTCCTTTCCTATATGTCCAAACTGTAGTCCCTCAAGGATCCATCTTAGGGCCCCTACTCTTTAACATCTTTACAAACAATCATCATTCCACCTGCTGCACATCTTCACTGATTCAGTATGCAGACGATTCTACTGTTGTTACCTGCTCTGATAACCTCACTAACCTCTACACCCTCACTCAGAGGTCTTTCAACACCATTGAACACTGGCTGATCAACAACCAACTCATCTTTAACCCTAAAAATCTAAATTACTTCTTTTCCATCTTAAAACTATGTCCAAGCTTAGTCCTTCCTTCTGTATCACTTCCCTAGACAACACAATCATACAGGCCAACTTCCACACCAAACTCCTAGGTATTACAATAGGCAATCAACTAAAATTCAACCTTCACATCCAACATTCCATCAAAAAAACAAATCAAAAACTTGGTCTACTGTACAGAAACAAAAAATATCTATCCACTACCTCGAAGACGTCTCTTGCCCAAGCCTACCTCCTCCCCTGCCTACTGCCTGCCTCCCCCTATATTTACCCACCTCCAAACCAACCTTGTAGCCAAAGTTGAACAAATTACAACCAAATTGTTAGATTTGCCTATGACCTCCCCTACAAATCTCACCACTGCCTCACTCTCAAAAAACTACAGTGGTGTGAATTCCCTCAACTACTCCAACTATCTCAGCTACAAATGACCCATTCACTAAGTAACAAACCCACAAACCGCCCCTCCCTGTCCACTCTTATATCCCTCTATATATCTACTCATTCTCTCAGAAGCTCAGAACCATTCCTTTTTGACACCAACAAACCAATCAATCGGCAGATTGCTCTATAAATGCTCAATACCCCATACTTAGAACAAACTTCACAGTAATATACATTCTATCAAATCTACCTCACTCTTCAAAAAAGAACTAAAAGACGACCTTGCTTCTATGCCTTCCTGCTCTTGCCACCACCCTACCTAACTCATACTCCCTCATTATGTCCTTAACGTACCCTCCTTCCTAAAGAATAGCTAACACATAATGAACAGCCTCTGTTACTCTACAAAACAGCTGCATTCTTAATTCACTGTCTTAAGAAAATATTGCAAAACAATTATATGCTTTTAATTCAACTTTTTTCCCCTCCAAAATATTTTTCTTGCCTCTCTTCTACTTCTTTCTCACTTCCGTATATTTAAGACTCTTTCAAGTATTCCCTGTCTCTCTATTTCTACCCAACTGCCAATACTCCTTTTCTTCACATGTCTGTGCAATCATAGAAGTTCTAATCATCTATATTTTCTGGTTTTATTTGATATGTTAATAAAAAAAAGAAGAAAACAATAATAATTTATTTTTTTTAGTTTCGGTATAAAACTTTTGCACATTGTTATCTTCTGAATTTTCTCCATCTTTGTATCTGTTTACGTGTATATTGCGTGTATGTCTGTCATTATACAGTGTTTATATTTCTACTATTGTTAAAATATTATATTATTCCTTTTATGTGGAGATTTTTCTCCTAGGGTCTTCATTGAAGATAGGTCATTGGCCCAGTTGACTAACTGGGTTAACAAAAGACGAAAATAAATAAATAAATAAATAAATAAATAAATAAATAAAGTGAGATGTAATTGCAAGTTTTAACAATTTTCTCCTTATTTTGAAATAGTTCTTGTTGGATTATTATGAAATTTGTTTAGACTATTGATTATTTAGTGCATGAGACCTGAGCGGTTTTGACAAACTTTGAGTATTACAATCAAAGGCAAAAATTTAAGTAGGAGGGTTCCTCTCTGATAAGTTGCATCTGAGAAAGGAACCAGGGAGGGGTGTCCTCTTTTCCCTTGGTTATTTGCATTATATTTAGATCCACTGGTGAAGAAAAGATGGGACTCAGAAATTCAAGGATATAATTGGTATTGTAGACAAGAAAAGTTGGCTTTATTTGCAGTTGATATTATTTTTTACTTGATGCAACCAGAAAAGGACATCTCAGTGTTGTGGAACATTCTGAGACAGCTTAAAGTATTTCCAGGATACAAAATTAAGATAAAACAAAGGCTATAGCTGTAGTCTGTGTACCCTTACCCATATTTATGGGGGTATGATAAAATGATGTAGTTAGGATTTATGAGTGTGTATTAAAAGGGATTTCATTATGGCAGCTAAGGATTTGTGGGAAGATTTATTTATTTATTTGCAGTTTGTTTTCCAGGATAGTCCATTGGGCTACAAGGAGTCCATTTTCAATGGAGTCCTGGGGAGAAAAGCCCCAGAGAAATTCAAATGCATAGTACAGAAAGAGCACAAATCCATAATATACATTTTAGTTAAATGTTAAATGTTACATAATACAGAAATAAAAAAGATTTTCATTAGGAAAATGACATCAGGTTAATTCAGTAAGTAGTAGTTTTTTTTTGGTTTTTTTTTTAGATAATTACAATGAGGTAATTTTTTTAGTCATTGGTTGAATATGTCCCAAGGGATGTAAAACTTTAGGAGGTACAGACAGGCAACAAAGTTTGGAAAGTTAGGAAGAAAGTGTGGTAGAATTAGGTTGGATGAGAGCAAGAGCATTTCCATTGTGAAGTGCGAGTGCAGTGAGGTTTTAAACAAGGAGAGATTGCTGGTGGTGCAGATGGGAGAAGGGAGAGAGTTCCAGAGGTGTGCAAGAGAGAAGGTTGGTTTATGCAATTTAATTAAGTTTTGGGAATTGGATCTTAGGAGTCTATCTGGTTTATGCATTTCAAAGGTATTTGCTAGGGAGGAGCAGAGAGACGGGTTATATGAATGAGTTTGTGTGCTTGGATGAGCTGGGTATATGTGAGGAAGTTTGGTAATTCTAGCCAACTTAGTTGATGAAGGGAATTACAGTAGTGAGAAGAGGCACTATGCTGCAAATTTATTTTGTTATAACAAGATGAGAGTTTTGTTTTGAGGGAAGATTGTAGGATGGTTAGGATAGATGCACCATATAAAAGGGATGGGATGTGGTATGCATTAGCTAATGTAATCCTGCTGGTGGGAGAGATAAAGTGACTGTGGCGGTAAAGCATACCTAATTTTTTATGTTTTTTTTTTTTTATATTTGCTTGTAGATGCTTATTAATTTTTAGTTGATTGTCAATGATAATTCCTAGTAATTTTGTGTCAGAGACTAGTTCTAGGGAGGTATTATTTTTGCTGGTAATTATGAAGGATTGTTTGTCTAGAGAAGAGGTTTTGGATGCATTGAATAACATAAGTTTTGTTTTGGTGGCATTAAGGGCTAGATGGTTTTTGAGCATCTGCTGTTCAGTGAAAGAGAAGGCGTATTGTGTTAGATTGTTTTGAGTTGTGATGGAAGGGGAGGAACAGATTATAGTACAATCATTGGCATATTGGATAAGACTGGAGTTAGGAATGGCTTGGAAGAAATCATTTATGAATATATTGAATAGTAGGTGGCCTGGAATGGAACCTTGGGGGATGCCTGTGGATGTATTAAGGAAGGGTGAAGTAGCTTTTTTTCCATTTAATGGCTTGCTGCCTGTTTGCGAGATAGCTTGAGAAACACTGGGAAGAGGAAGGGGATAGGTTAAGTTTAGAGAGATGGTAAGAAGGAGGTTGTGGGAAATAGTGTCAAATGCCTTAGAGAGGTCAAGGAAAAGAGTGGATACAAAGTGTCCAGAGTCACAAGCTTTGTTGATTGCTTCTAGGAAGGAAAGGAGGGCAGTGGAGGTACTATGACCTGGTCTAAAGCCATCTTGCGTCAGAGTAAGAAGCTGATTAGGTAGGGTAAGAGTATAGGAAGAGATGAAACAAAATATTATACAAAGACTGGGAAGCTGTAACCTCTTGTTTATGGATATGGACAGCAAGATACAATCAGTAAAAATGTTTTTAGCTCTTAGGTTTTATATACAGGTCAGGCATATTGCCAGAAGAGAAGTTGTGGATAATAATTAATAAAGAATTGAAGGATTTTATCTGAGAGGGGAAGACAGCGAGGGTCAACTGTGAATTGCTGATCCTTCTAATAGAAAAAAAGGTGGTTCAAGATGACCTAATTTGAAAAGATATTTTACAGCTACACAGTTAGGACTCATATACATAACACAAGCAGAAAGCTATAATTCAGTGTAGAAAGGGATGGCGATGAAGCAGGGGAGTAAAAGAAATATTGAGATAGTGGAATTTGGGATCCAAATCCTTAAGGAGAACAACAACCTGCGCTACCCTAACTCTCTCTCATTTCCTCTTATGTCTGCTTAATTTACCCTTCTGCTCACATTTCCGACTCTGAACTGCTGAAGCCTACCTTATTTGATCCTGAAACAGAATTTTTGTTTATTGTAACTACCATTGTCTTTTATATATCATTTACCACACTGCCTGCTGATGACCCTCATTTCAGAATCTTTAACTGTGTATATACCTACCTTCGTATTAGAACTGATCTTCTATAAGAAGTGTCTGTATATACTATTCATTGTATTTTAGTAGTGTATACAGTTACTTCTATACTAGATATAGCTTGTATTAGATGCTTTGTACATACCACTAGTCATTGTATTTTTAGTAGTGTATACAGTTACTCCTATATTAGATAGAGCTTATATTAGATGCTTTGTACATACCACTATTCATTGTATTTTTAGTAGTATATACAGTTTCTTCTATACTAGATATAGCTTATATTAGATGCTTTGTACATGCCACTATTCATTGTATTTTTAGTAGTGTATACAGTTACTCCTATATTAGATAGAGCTTATATTAGATGCTTTGTACATACCACTATTCATTGTATTTTTAGTAGTGTATACAGTTGCTTCTATATTTATTTTTATTTATTTTATTTTACATTTGTTGACCGGGCTAGTCTAACTGGATATATGTCCATTTTCAGTAGAGGCCCGGGGAGAAAAGCTCCAAGCATAAACAGTGACAAAGTTTACAATATATAAAAAGACACTTAAAATCACAGTACAGAGGCAACATTATAGCTTATATTAGATGCTTTGTACATACCACTATTCATTGTATTTTAGTAGTATATAGTTACTTCTATACTAGATATAACTTATATTAGATGCTTTGTACATACTACTATTCACTGTATTTTTAGTAGTGTATACAGTTACTTCTATATTAACTATAGCTTATATTAGATGCTTTGTACATACCACTATTAATTGTATTTTTAGTAGTATATACAGTTACTTCTATATTAGCTATAGCTTATATTAGATGCTTTGTACATAAAACTATTCATTGTATCAAACTACGTTCTGTTTTTGAAGCTTTTCTCCCCAGGGTTCCACTAAAAAAATGCTCAGGCTCAGTCGGACATACCCGGTTAACAAATGTTAAAATAAATAAAATAAATAAAAAGGGCCATTTAGAATATTATATTCATAAACTAGCAGAAAGTATTCCAAGAACTAAACCAACATGAGAGTGGAGAAAGGATATTGTGCCAATAGGGATGACTGCAAGTATGGGTACAGAGAATAGACAAGATGGGGTTGGAATTTACTGGAGAAAACTGGCAAAGGAACCAAGGTATTTGTAACAAATAACTAAAGAGATAAGGGTAACAGAATGGGAAGAGACCAAAAAGACATTTGGAGTTCAGGCTAGAGACTGCTTTCCCTATCAGGGATAGATATCAGAGTATAGGCAAAGAGAAAGGGATAGGGGAATTCTAAGTGAAAGACCTGCTCTGCTAAATTTTTTATTTGACTTTAGAATAGAAACTGCTGTTAAGGATAATTAGCAGGGCATATAAAATATTGAATGATAACTATAGGAATCAGAGGAGGATAGAAAAGATTGGGAAGGGAGTTTGAATAAATAATTCACAAGGAAACAGTAGGAAGACATGTGTATAGCTCCCAAATATCCAACAAAGTCTAGAAGATTTAGGACTTTTTGCTTGGAAGTATTTGCAGGGGTATTTTTATACCCCAAGCAGACTCTAAAGATTTTTTTCTTCAGGTAAATGGCAAATGTTGCAGGTGTGAAGGTGAAGAAGGAGCTAACTGGGAATATAAGTTTTGGGAGTATAATGAGTTGGCAGACTTTAAAAAATCCCTACAGAGTACTCTGTCAGGAATAATTGAGGAGCAAATGTGTGTAACTAAGGATTTTTTTTTTAACTGGAATACACGAACTGACTTTCCTGTACATAGCAACAAACATCTCAACTGTCCAGATTTAATCCTATTTTTCATTTGTTCCTCAAAAATGTTGTTTTCTAGAAAATTACAGTGGATTGAACTCACTATGTAATGAGATACATTTGAGTTTAAGACACCATATTTTTCACAAAATGCATGCTAATACAAAACCTTTTATTCTAACAATTTTCTAAATTTATAAGAGCAATTCTAATTCAATAATGGTGTTTAAAAACATTTGACTATTAGACAGGTGTTGATTGGATTTTCTCAAAATGGAGGCTAAACTGAATGTTTTTGCGGAGACATAATATAATTCCTTAATAGAATTGTTTGGGGGTAAATGGGGCCTTGCTTCCTTAATGGGGGCTATTTTTTCATTCCTCATAAAGACATGTGACAGCAGTAATGGTCAGCCCATTCTCCCAACACACTTGAATATATGGACTACATTTAAATAAATTTCACAGGATGAGAAGTTGTTTGCTATGGGTCTTGGAGGTACAGTCACTCTCACATCAAACTAGTTGGCAAAAGCAGAACAATGCTTATGTTGTTGTATCTGAAATTGTAAATATCTTGTTTTAGAATGTTAATCACTTGACAAATCCTATTAAGTGATTAAGAGCATTTATTTAAATTCACCACATCAGGCAGTGTGTGGATAAGAGGTACTTTTCATAGCATCAAAAGATTAAAATTTGTTAATGTTTGGTCAACAACAGCGATTTTTTTGTTACTTATGAAAAGGCTAGGAAGAAAAATGGTCTTCTACCATTTTATTAATTGCTGTTCCCATGTTCTTAAAGTTGGCTACTGTGTTAATGACAAAACTATTAAAGTCACAGAGTTACAGGGTATTGTAATAGATAGATTTATATATATATATATGTATATATATATATATATATATACACACACACACACACACACACACACACACACACACACACACACACACACACACACACACACACACACACACACACACACACACACACACACACACACACACACACACACACACACACACAGACACACACACACACACACACACAGAGACACATGCATATATATATATATATATATATATGGTTCTACTTCATAATCTCAAAATACAGAAATCTTGAGAATTTCAGTATTTCGAAACTATAAAGCCGAACCATTCACAATCCCAAAACCCACAATCATGACTCCCACAATCACAAACATACATACACCATACGCCCTATAACACACACACACCATTCTACCCACAGCACACAAACAACACAACCCTATGCTACATGTAAGCAGGGGGGCAAGCCCCCTTGCACCCCTACACCCCCCTACTTATATATACCAACTCCGAGATTGCACATAACAAAAAAAAAAAAAAAAAAAATCTCACCACAGCATTCTACACTCGTGCACACACACACACACACACACACACACACACACACACACACACACACACACACACACACAAATACTCATCACACATACACAAACACCACAAATCCAACACTTACACTCATACTTATACCTCCCTACCCTTACCCACACATGCAACATACAAAAATACACACATCCACTCACTCACCTTCAATTCCAGATGCCATACTAGCCAAACACTTCACGTAATGTACTGTAAATGCATAAGCACGGATTTGAGATATTAAAATTCGCTCTTATGCAGTTTCGGCATTCTGCAGTTTCAGCTTCATGGTCTTAATATCCCGAAATTCGAGATTTCAGCAATTCGAGATTATGAAGTGAAACCATATATATATATATATATATATATATATATATATATAGATATCAACATGCATTGTGTGGTGTTAAAGTTTATCTGGCTGTTACTAGACCAATAGTATAAATAGTCATGATATGTAAATTAACATGCCCCCCCCCCAGACACAAAGCAAGAGCCCCATATTTACAATCATTTGCTTAGAACACCTTATTGTATCAGTACCTGACATAAAAGCCATAAATATATTGAAAAGAACTTGGTTAATATCCAGATAGGAGTGAGATTTTAAAGCGCACTATAAAGCTAACTCATGTGAGAATTCATTCCAAGGTTATAGTAATGTGATATACGTTTACGTGGTTTACTTCAAAGGGACCTGGAAAGTTTGGAAAGGTCTAAGACCCATACTCAAGACCTTAGACACTGGACTGAAGTTCTAGTATATTTGATTGATAGAAAGTCTTCTTCATGAATACATGTTGGTCATACCTCTCAACCTTTTAGAGCAATAAATCTGGACAAAGCCATAAATAAAACTGGGACAAAGCCCCAAAAATAGGGGCAATTTTTTAATATTACTCTTATAATCTTAGAAAGTAGATAGAATGACAGGTTTTGCATTAGCATGAATTTTCTGAAGGGTATAAAGTATGAAACTCAAATGTCTGTCATTATTTTTAACTTCAATCATTACTGATTTGCAACTAATTTGCCAGAAAACCACAATTTTATGAAAAACAGATCAAAAGTATGAGGCAAAAATCTGGACATTCTGCTAAAATCTGTACAGGTGGGATATGAATTGTTTGTAAAGAAGAGAAGAAGATAGTAATGGAGTGGTGAGCAATGAAAAAAGAAATGCTTAAAATGGTAACCATTAGAAATATCAGAACCCACTACAGTGAGTCCTGAAAGTTGAGATCGACTGGCCGAAAGGTTGTACTTGTATATACTAAGTCTGAGATGCCATTTCTCAGAATATTCCCTTTTTTCTCAGGTCTGGTGATTCAGAGTTGGTATATATAAGTTCAGGAGGGGGGTGCAGAGGATTTGCTCCAACATTGGAGGGGTGCACAGGGAGCTTGCCCACCCTGCAAAACAAAGTTTTAAGTAGAAGAGCAATTTTCAAAATTTGCTGTTCCTGTGATTTTGGTCTTTTTCTCAGCTTTTCAGCACTCAGTATTACTAGTGCCAACATTTCAATAGGAAGCCACTTAAAACATGATCTAACAACTGAGGTAGAAGTATTGTCTATAATTAGATACATTCTTGTACAAATCCATTTGATGTATATTAGAAAAGCATACTTTACTGCAGGCTGTATTTGTGCTGGTACCCATGCCCTAGTTTAGTGATCATCTCATGGCACACACCTATGTATTACATTTGTTATATCTGCATTATTACACTGTATGCCAAGCATTATGCACTTTACTAGCAATTTTATCCTCTTCTATTTGTGTTACTCTGTATTTGAATACAAATACTTTTGATTAGTCAGTTAGTTATAGATTATTGTCAGAATGCCTGACTGACTGATTAATAGCACTGCAATCTATGTAACATTAAATGTTGAAATCTGCTGCAAGAAATATGCGCATCTACTGTTTATCCTCCTTATTGCATCATCAAAACTTAGGACTGCATTATTCGAGAATTAGAAGTACCTGAGAGATGCACAGCATGCAGGAAATATAAATAAAACATAATTAAACGTAATATTATTAATAATAATAATAATAATAATAATAATAATAATAAAAATAATATTGAACTTGGGTGCCGAAAGCCAGGGAACCTTTATGGCTAGGCTTATATAGGCCCTAGGGCCAATAGCCTAGTACCTACCTATGAACCTATGAACCTAATATAGTTCCAGTGAAGAAACTAAACAAAACCTACATATTTTAGAATCAGACGACCCATTTTATGTGATGAGAATACAATTACTGCAAAAAGAAATGGTAAGACAAATCATCTTTGTGCAAGATCGTTAAAGGACAGGGTAGATCATGCAGGGGGAGAGCATATTCAAAAATATATTTCGAAGCCCTTGTATTTGGTTAAAGGTGATAGGTGAGAAAATATCCTGCACTTAACTTAATGTAAGCTGTTTAAGATCATTAATATCTTCCACAGTGATTAAATCATTTCTGGTGGTACTGGTGCTTTACTTATAAGTAACCTTCCTTAGGGCTTTCAGACCACAATCATGGCGGTTTGGCTCCTGCTTTAGTCCCTAATCATAGAACCTTCCGTAATAAGGATCCCTTTGTTAATGCATCTAACCATTTTCTTTACATTCCGAATATACAGCAGCATGTCGGGATTTGGTAACTCATGTTAATTCTGATTAATTTGCTGTTCATTTGGTGAGATTTGGTAACTCATATTAATTCTGGTTAATTTGCTGTTCTTTTGGTGAGATTTGGTAACTCATGTTGCTTCTGCTTAATTTGCTGTTCATTTGGTGAGATTTGGTAACTCATGCTAATTCTGCTTAATTTGCTGTTCGTTTGGGGAGATTTGGTAACTCATGTTAATTCTGATTAATTTGTTGCTGGTTTGGTGATACAGGAAAAATATTCCATGCAATAGCTCAACTCTCAAATATGTAGCATAAATGCAATATGTGCTGAGCTAAGGTTATAGGTTTAAGTCAACTGCATCTTGGTGATAAGATACTCATAATTCTGCATGTGGTTTTGCAGTTTTATTTCTCAATGGGTTACATCACTGTGCCTTGCAATTATACACATTTACAACTTCCAGTTAACACTCCACATATGTGCAAATGTGTGTGCACATTACAGTCTGCACACATTTTATTAACTTTTGTAAAGCAAGGGCCCACAGGAACCTTTTTCAGATTTACTCTGGCAGCATTGCCTGGTTAAGTGACTTGTTACCCATATGCGAATGAAATCTGACAGAAGACATATACTGAGCACAACATTGTTTGGTGAGTGGGCATTTGGAAATGAAATATATTGCACTTAAATTTTAAGGAATCAGTTTTGTGATATGTGGCAAAATCATGAGGCTCAAACTGAAGTATTTAATTCTACAGTGCTTAATATTTCATGCCTCATACAAACCAGCCACCTGTATATTTCAATAATCCAGTTTTTTCAAAGTGTGTGTATGTGCTTTTATAACAGGATAGTACATCTATCTATTCATTGACTTCAGTGAGCTGTACTGATTGCCAAATTCCTATTTAATATGATATTAGGTAGACAGATTAAGTTCCAAGAATAGATTTCCTAGACAGAGACTTTATGCTTAATTTCTAAAATAACTGCATTTATTTATTCATTTACGTTATTTATTTGTCTGCTGTTTTGTTTATTTTTTGTTGTGTTAGTTCTTCCTTTGTGTAGTTTAGTAATATAATGAGGGTTTTGTTGTAATTTGTTAGTTTTACATTTTAGATATATTAATTAGTATATTTTTAGTTTAGTCAATCACTATTGGATCCATTGTGGTATTAATACCCTTTTCTCTTCTGCCGAATTGTGGTTAAAGTTCTATTTTATTTTAAAATGAGAGTGTGAACGTTATACTGGAGGCTAATTTAGGTAAACAGTTTTGATTCTGGAGGGGTATTTGTATGAGGATTTTGTCTACGAAAGATGCAGAGTTAAGATTTGTTCCAGTGCTATGAATGGGAAATGTGTTTTGTGTGGAACCACTACTGTTTATCATTGGATTGCTGACTCAATCACAACACAGAAATGAATGGATCACCTAGTGCCCTGTCCATGTTAGTGGTCATACTCAGAAAAACAAAAACAAGGTGAGTGCTGTGTTTTTACAACTTTCTTCCTTTTTACCAACTTTGTGTTATCTTGGATTTGGTGTGCACGCATGCATATGTGTATGTCTGTGTGTATATCTGGGTATCTGAATGTGTGCACATTTGCGAGTAGGGGGTACCATTGCTAACATAATGCATGGGTGCTGGGGAGAACACTAACATGGTCAAGTGTGTTAACACAGTGTTTGATTAAAGTGTATTGTCACACTTTCCTTAGTAAATGCAAATAACTAAGCCTTACCAATGGGGGTGATCTCCTTACCATATACCATATCAAATTTGACAGTGTTTGGGGTAACTAGTGTGCTATTTTCACAAGTATTTCATTCATAAGCACTGCCCCTTGAAAATGTTCTTGAAACTGAAAATACTCTATATGACATCATTAAAGAGTATACCCACAATCCCTCACTATCTACATTAGTGTATAACCTACCATTTTTCCATGTGAGATACAGCAAGAAGGGAGTCTTATATTCTAGTAAGACAGTTTGTTAGCTATTTCTCACAGATGGAACACCTGTCCTTGAAAATGTAATATATATGATGCTCTATCAGTGAAACCATAATATAAATAAGTACCTGTTTCTCTAAAGCAATATGGTGCTTTCAATTACCTTGAATGTTTTGCAAGTGTATTTAAATTATTGTTAATGACTAACTTGACATAATTTTGTGGATGTGGTTATAAGGAAAAACTGCGTAAACAGTAACACTAAAACATTGAAAAAATCCATAATTTTTGTTTTGTTTTCAAACCACTTGCCGATTTGACATCAGGAGTATATAAAGAAATACAATTACCTATAAAACACAAATGTATTTAAGAGCCATGGTAATCAGCCACTAATGAGCTGTTTCTATGTGTGGCCTTGCCATGTATCTGAATTGGAATTTCTCTCTGATATGTTGATTGCCCCACCCAAGTGGGACAAATTAGTGCAGGTGGACAGAAATTTTTTAAATCCTACCCAGAGTGTTTTTGATGCCTAACACAAGACTCTTATTTCCTTCAAAAGTACATTGCCAGACACATACAATGGGTGACAATGGGCCGGATTCACGAAGGCTAACACGGAGTCTAAGAGTAGTGTAAGACTCCATGTAGCCTTCGCGATCCAGGAACAGCCCAAAGTCCGTGTAAGAGTTAGTCTAACACGGCTCTTACACGGAGTGGGCGTGGCTAAGCTAATCAGCCCACTTGCAGCCGAATAGCATGCAAATGAGGCTGATTAGCGATCCAGGAAGCCAAGAACAGCCCGTGTAAGAGCCGTGTTAGCTGCAGAAATGTACTCAGTGGACAACTGAGTATGTTTCTGCAAACACGGCAATGGAGCCATGTCAGCTCCAAATAAAGGGTGCATATGTTATAGGCAGCATGCCAATGGCCAAATATGTGGCCATTGGCAATGCAAACCCATGCAAAAAAATGAAAATCATAATTTTTTTTTTCGGCAATTGCCGATGTGTAAACCCAGCGCAGCCCCACGCAAACGGGCTGCGCTGCATAAAACATGAAAACGAAGGTTTTAAACCTACAAATGTAGGTTTTATGCAATATATGGAATGCCAATGGAGGGACCAGCATAGGAAAACCAACATGGCCACCGTGTAGTGGTTGCCAAGGGGGGAAGCCAAGTGTAAGAGATGTAACTAAGCATTAGTAGGCAATCTGATGCAAATTAGGGTAAGGATACTGAATACCACTGTCACATAGTAAATGAGCACAGTCTGAGTAGTGTAAGAGTTACAGAAGGGGGAGGAACAGAGTAGGAGATAGGTGACATCACAGGGGGGAATGGTAGAAAGGGATAGAAGTCATTGGAAGGTAGAGTTACATGACAGATGTCAGAGAGATATCAAGGAAGGAGGTGTGCCCCCAAGTAAACATGAGAAAGCCAAGAAATGGAAGGTGTACACTGTTGCCTACACCAAGGTTTCTTGTTGGACGGTATATCGCGCGTGTGCGCGCCCGTGAAGCAGCGAGTAAGGCGGTGTGCGTGTAAGGCAGTGTCTTGGCGTGTAAGGCAGTGTGCGCGCGTGTAAGGCAGACTGAGCATGTGGGAGCGTGTTGGGAGATGTTTAACACTGTTTGCGCGGGCTTGCACGCGTTCTAATCCGAATAAGCAGATTCTGAACTGTGTAAGTGTGTGTGCGCGCGTGTAAGCCACTGTGAGCGTGTTTCTGCTGGTTTGCACAAGGCCCCACCCTGAGGAAACAGAAAGGAAAAAGGAAACAACAGATGTACTAGGAAGTTAGCAGGGAATACTGCTGGAGCTAGCAGGTGAAAACAATTAGATGCAGGCAATTACACAGGCAGAATACTAGGCCAGCCCAGTACTTAAAACTCTGCAAACAGCAGTGTAGAATGTTTCTCTCAAGAGACACTGCAAGACAGGAGTTAAGTTATCAGAAGTGAAAACTGAAAAAGCTGAACTCAGAGCAGAAATGTTAGGGGCTGCCATAGCTGTCATAATGAGACATAGGCGACTTGCTGAGGGTGGTGACAATGCGGATGGTGCCAGGCAACCCGCAGTGAGGAGACGGAGAAGAGTGTACAGGCCCAGGGTCACCTACCACGGGTTACATGAGCTGGAGATAGTAGAGCGCTATAGAGTGGACAGAGACCTCCTGCAGCAAATAGTGGAGCTGTGCAGGCCACGCCTCACACACAGAACCAACAGAGGGGAACCCATCCCAGTGGAAACCAAGGTATGTGTTGGCCTAAGAATACTAGCAACAGGTACCTTCCAGAGACCAACTGGCGATATGATGGGGATATCACAGGCATCAGCTTCCAGGGTACTGCACCAGTTCCTGGATGCCATGTCAGCACATGTCGGTGATCATGTATACTTCCCCAATGCCCGTGAGGTATTGGCCAGCAACATCGTCTCTTCCAGCAAATAGCGGAATACCCTGAGGTACTGGGTGCCATAGACTGCACGCACATACGCATCAAAGCACCAGCAGGAGAGCGGGTAGGGCCTACATAAACCGCAAGGGCTTCCCTCCATCAACTGCCAGGTCGTGTGTGATGCCCAGGGCATAATAATGAATGTGTGTGCCGGCTGTCCTGGGAGCTACCATGATTCCCACATCTGGCATTTGACGCAGCTGTACCAGACATTTGCCAATGGGGACATCCCACACGGACACCTAGTGGGGATGCAGGATATGCACTGGAGCCGTGGCTGATGACACCCATCAGAAATGCACACACACCTGAACAGGAACGCCATAATGAGGCACACGCACAAACACGTAATGTAATAGAGCGTGTGTTTGGGCTGCTCAAGTCACGGTTCCGGTGTCTGGACACATCTGGTGGAGCCTTGCAGTACACACCAACTACATGTACCCAAATTGTCATGGTATGTGCTATGCTACATAATATGATCATGCGAAAACAGCTGCAGCAGGATCACCATAGGGCTGGGCCAAACAGCCCCCACCATCGCCAAGGCCACCACAGGCACAGCGTGACTCGGAGGAGGAACAACCTGAGCCTGCCCCAGTAGGCAGAAGGAGGCGTGCCCAGTATGCCCTGGCTTTGGCAAAGAGGCAACGCATAGCACATACATTGGCTCAGTAGGAACCTTGGGAATGATACCCCTCTCCGACTCACCATATAGTAACAGGGATGCCTAATGTGACACAACCTGCTCACAAACATGTACAGGGAAGTGTAATATGTGCATCCGACAGAGGCAGCCCTGCAGCACCACCTGAGGCATGACTGCTGTGTGTCAAGTAATGTAACACCAAGTACCATATGCACACCTGAGGACCCGTCTAACATCCTACCCTCAACAAGCAGCATGCCACAACAGGACAACGAGATGATGAAGTGCAACAATTACGAAGTAATGCAGGTAGGCAAAGGGGACGAACTGTGTGCCAGTCTGGGATGACATGCTGACCATGACATGATGCACCACCTGCCAGGACTGGCATGCACCTATCAGTGCAGGCCGTATGGATACTGGCAAAGGCTGTTGTCATGCACAGTGTGCCCCGAATAGGAAGGTGCAAAACACAAACCTATCTCCATAGGTACCAGAAGGGATAAGAATCAGATAAGGGATAAGGTCAAACAGCAAGATGCATGCAGACTAAGCCCACCCAGTATGGAGAATGTTGATAACTGTGCTGTAACAGAATACTGAGGCAAGGCTCACAACAGCACCCTAACACTACCAGGTTACACCTCATACTGTGCTGTACATCCTCAACACTTGGAACAAGCTACAAAAGGAGGGCGACCAGCAAGAATTGTCAAGGATAACCACACCCCCATGTTGGTACCACCACAAAAAGCAGCATGGACCAGCCATGCTCAAGTAACAGTGGCTAAAACCGCCCACCAGTGTATAGCCTGCTACAGAGTACTGGCCCAACACCAGGAACTGCATCGCGCCCATGCTGGAATACATGAATATATCAAGTCCTCCAAACCACATTATTTTGGGTGACTGCAAATACCCAGACACATAGACTGGGAGCATTATACCAGCTGCAACAGTGTAGGACAAAAGGTCATTGAATCCACAAGCCAAAAGGCCCAGGAACAACGTAGCACACCCACAAGAGGGGCAAGCATACTGGATGTGATAATCAGCAACATGGGTACGGGATGTCAAGATGAGAAGTGTATTGCACACTGGTAACACCAGACCATATAGTAATCACACTGGATATACAAATCCTGACCACAGTCCCTGTCCGGAAAATCACAGTGGAAAACATGTGCTAAGCATTATTTGCACACCTCCAAAATGATGTGGAATCCATGAAAGGTCCCGTGCAGGTGCAAAATATGGGCCACGCCTCAGAACCTGTAAGACAGCCATTACATGAACACCGCCAGGAATGCTTGGATTATGCAGTCCCAAATTAAAACAAGACACAGTGCCTAAATCTGGCATGGTGGACACCAGCCATAACCAAAACATGCAAGAGAAAGAGGAAGCTACTACATGATAGAGCAAGCATGAACAATGACGTAATTACTGATCAGTAGTATGGCAATATAATCTGTCCACACATGCAATCCAGTAAGGCCAGGCACAACAAGTGGAATCTGTGAATCCTGAGGCAATGTTACACCTGCCCCAAGTACACAGACAACCACCAACTCCACCCAAGAAATACAAATATATGTGAGAGATGCAACCATCCATCCAAACCGGAGGCAGAGCTCCCCCAACTCAGTACACCCAAAACAAGTCAGTAGGAGAAGGTAACCACACACACCACAAACACATACCCACGTAGACCTATCACAACTGCAAACCAAACACATAAACACAGACATACATTCCCGGAGGCAGAAATCACACAAACAGCACACCAACAGAGGCCAATAAAGCAGACACCCAATGAAACAGCCTCCAAACATAGCACATGCAACACATAGCACACAAAGCTGGTGTGCCAAACAGTCACAGGCCAGAAGGAGAAACAACATGCCTGATACAGTTGTAATAGGTGACTCCATAGTCAGACACACTGCTGTCCCGCACAGCAGACTGAACAAAGGAAAGGGTACAGTAAGCTGCCTGTAGGCCGCCACAATATGCCACATAACAGAAATATGAAGGTCACTCCAAAACAAACAGAAATATGATGCAGTCATAGTCCATGCTGGTGTGAATGACCCGAGATGTACTGCCCTAGACTACATGTAAAGAGACACAGATGAGCTATCCGATTATGTAGTCCAGGCTGGTATGACACTCACCGTTTGCAGCAACCTACCCTTACCAAGAATAATGCCACAGTAGAAACATGGAATGATCAGTCATAGCAAGTAGCACACTTACTGGTGTCAGTCCAAGGGGATCCAATGTCTGTCAGCTTGGGATGTCATGCTTGACAAGCCATGCAGCTGCCCTTGGGATGGCCTGCACCCGTTACCCCTGGGCGTCTGAATAGTGGATAAGGCCTTGGACACCTCCACACAGCCTTTTGTTGGCAAGGCTGAAAAGACTGACCCACCACCCGAGAAAACATAAGTGGGAAGAAACATAAGGGAAATGCTGACTGATGCCAGATGTGTACACCCCAATATGCATGCTCCCGAGGCCATCCCCAGCATAGAGAACATCGATGTCTGTGCAGTGACAGAAACCTGCTGCAAGGCTCCTGACAGCACACCAGCACTACCAGGTTATACCATGTACCATGTGTCATGGCCCCAAAACATGGAACACTACATAAAAGGAGGTGAGTAACCATAGGCAGCACAGACACCCATACGTCCAGGTAACTGACAATGCACAAGGCAGTGGAGTTCACCCACGTGCAACTAACTGTAGGCAAGACCGCTGTGCAGTCTGTAGTATGCTACAGACCGCACTCTCACACACAATAACCCCCCCCCCAACCGTCCTGAAGACACTGGACAGTATGAATGTCCCACCAAATACCAAACAAGGTACCACGAAATACCACATAGGTGGTAAACCATTATGTATGGAAGGAGTAACCAGGGACCAAGAGACACAAGTGAACAGTAACCTGTTATGTGACACCCACATTGACAATGTGGCTAGGAAGACTGTCTACATGTGACACTGTAGTAGGAAAGGAGTCACATCTATGGCAACAGAGGTCACTGTGCCCCTATACTTTATCCCAATCACACCCATAATCCAGTACAATGCCTCATATGGGATCTACCTTACCTGACACCTGCAGCAGTTAGGAAGACTGCAAAGGTACCTCACCAAGAGGATAAAGTGTCATACATATATGTCATATGCTGCTAGGCTGTAGACACCCCAGCTGACTCCAGTCGCAGACTGCCCACACAGAGGCATTGCATGCCTGTTGTAGGAGGCCATGCCCAACACAGGAGTAATGGACATGCTCCACCCCAGACAACACATATCCATTGAGCTGCGAGAGTGAGAGATGTCAATCCCAACACATAATGAAATAGGATGTGCCGGTGGGACAGATACATAATCCAGAGGCTCCACACACCCTGGACCAGAATCCCACCCCATGTTAGGCAGAGCCCCTCACTGACACTGTGCAACAGGAATCTTGCCAAGTGGATGGATGATTGTAGAGTTACAGTGGGGTCTTCACTGTGTCATGTCCAGACAGAGGCACAGCTAAGCAAATAATACATGGCCATAATATCCAGATAGCAAGGGGTCAAAAGCCACACACACCTGGCTAGCCTAACAAATGCCCAGGGTGGATAGCCTAGTATGAACCTATGAACCTATGTAGATACAAGTTGTACAGGACATGAAGGATAATCCCAAGGCTTACACAACTGATGGTAGGAGCCATGTTGTGAATTCACAGATATGCCCTGAATCACACAAATACCACAAACACACACACATATTGCCAACATACATCCCGACAGGTGCAGTGCAAACCCCCACACCCCCACGTATGCAGAATATCTATCCCAGCAGACTGCTGGCCCCCTGACATAGCAGATGCTGAGGTAACAGACAACATCTCCAAAGCAAAACACACAGCAGCAATGGTATGAGATGGTGACTTGGGCATAGTGCAACATGGAGTCTAAGATGAATGGAATGCCAAACCACACTACTGCTCAATGTCAGCCGTACCACAGAATATGTACCCAAAGAGCAGTGTACAACAACAGTGGTCCTTCTCAACAAAGGTGTTGCCTGAATGGAAACTGAACAGTACTACCCCAGAATCCTGAGAAGCCCAGATTGCACAGCTATGGAAAGGAGCAGCATGTACCACAGAAATATGGATGTTGGGGACCTACTGACACCGGACCCAACCCAGTGTGGCCTCCTCAAGTGCAGATCCTGCCCCTAACCATGTTGGACTCAATTGAAACAGTCATTAAGGTCATTGATGAGGGCAATGTGCTCCACACAGTGTATCTGGACCTTGCAAAGGCTTCTATACAATACCCTACATGTTCAGTATAGATAGGCTCACCAGTGTAAATATAAACCCACATGTCAGTAGAGGGTTGCAAACCAGACCAAGGACAGAACAGACATGGTCAGACATGCTTCAGCCATGTCAGACTACAAACCAGATATAACTGGCATCCCACAAGGCTTGGACCTGGTATCTCCCTCGTCTGGTATATATGTCCCATAGGTACAGGCAAACATGGAAGGACTGTGTCCTAACATGTTTGCAGAGGACTACAAACCGCTCACCACATATGATCCACCAGCTGACACATGCATCCCACAAAAGGGCCACATAGAAACAGACAACTGGTGCCATAGCTATGTCAGCAAGCTAAGTGCAGAAATGTGTATAGTCAACCCCGTGGATATACAGTAAGTGCCCACCAATTACCACATAGGTGTTAACCCATTATGTAGTTAACATGTAATGAGAGACCTGGGGACGCAGGGTGATAGATATCCTGCACTGGACAAACATGTGCTGTAGTGTTTACAGAAACATACCATATACCCACCTAATCATGAAGGATGTCAGATCTACATAAGGGGAGGTCATTGTGGCTCTGCAGTCCTCCTGCATCAGTGGTACAATCGACTACAATAGCCCCTGTGGGATGTACCTCAGCAGACACCTCCAGCAACTGATAAGTCCCCAACAGTACCTCATCAGGAGTATCAATCAGCCTACACACATGCCATGTGTTGCCTGTGTTGCTGGCATCAATAAAAATGCTGCACATAGTACAATCTGAATGGCAGTGAGCTATGCACATGACAGACCTGAACCCCAGCACTGACTTACATAGGACAGGCTGTACTGTGTGATCCATAACACAGAAGCCACTCCCACCCATGAGTGAACCCTCAGCACAGGCTACCCATAGAGTCACTTATCAATCTTCCTCAATAGGAA
Source organism: Protopterus annectens (assembly GCF_019279795.1). Classification (NCBI taxonomy): domain Eukaryota; kingdom Metazoa; phylum Chordata; order Ceratodontiformes; family Protopteridae; genus Protopterus; species Protopterus annectens. The sequence goes on along the minus strand of NC_056745.1, from coordinate 81,286,098 downwards.
TCCTGATGGGTGGACGGGAGATGGTAGGTTTATCCTGGGTATCACTGTCATGTCACAGGTAGACAGAGGCACAGTATACCAACCATGACATATGTCATGGCAAACTCCCTTACAATGTGTGTTGAAGGACAAACACACTCTCCAACTTGCATTAGCCATGGACTAGGGCACATCGCTAGTGTTTGCAATTGTACACCTATGTTGTGGGATAAACTAACAATGTTGGGCAAGCCTGGTGTAAGTAGTGCATATCTGAACAGAATGCAACATGGTCAGATGTACACAACTGGCCCCAACCAGGCTGTTGTGCCCACGATCAAAATGTAAAGCAGTGATAGCAGTAAAGCCCAGGTTACTGTCCACCACAGTCAAAGTACTGCCAGTACACTATACAGTACTACAGTGTTAGGTCAGTGTGAAAGGATGTTGACGACTGCATGCAAAGTATCCCATGCAAACACTGCAGGCACAGTATAATCCTGTTGTGTTCACACACAAAGCAGTTGTACAGTAACTACACAACATGACACACAACCCACAACCATGAGCGGGTGATAGTTTGTGAAGTTCACACACATCCACAAATGTGGTGGGCTGCAGAGTCCAACATATGGAATGCTCACACTGGGCATGCTCACACACTTTGACAACATGCCATGGGAAGGCTGAACTGGGCATGCTCACACACTTAGTCCAGATCTTGGTTTAGCAGTGGGACACACATATCTGGTATTGTTATGTGTTATGCCAGGAACCAACCACATTACAGCAGTCTGCCCAGTGCACACAGTTAAATGACTACAGAGACATACGTGATATAGTGGATCCCTCCCATATGCAAACGGTTTCCACAGATGCAGAGGTTGTTCATACCAACAGGGAATGCTATGGCAATAAAGATATGCAAACAGTCTATCAGCAACAAATAATGTGCACTTGACAATTAAACATAATGGTGTAGAGGTCAACACTAGGCTGTTTGCCCTAGGGAATGACAGCTTAGCCATAGTGTGCTTGGTGTTTGCTTCCCCACAGGATGCACATTCCCCTTTCCAAACACAGATGATGTCAGCACCCTAGAAGTACAGCAGGAGAAATGAAACTTCCCAGTAATCCGAATAGCGCGCTCCGCTAATGCGTCCGTCTCAAGTGTCATGACATAGGTAGATAGGGGTTCAAATCCTGCAAGTGCTCAGTGTGTGTGAGGTTGGCGTGTGTGTAAGTCTGTGTGAGGGAAATGTCCCTTTTGGCAAATAGGAAAAGACACTACAGGATGCACATTCCCTTTCTAAACACTGCTGATGTCAGCACCCTATAAGTAGAGCAGGAGAAAGGAAACCTCCCAGTAATGTGAATAGCGCGCTCTGCTAATGCGTCCGTCTCAAGTGTCATAACATAACTAGGTAGGGGTTTGATTCCTGTGAATGGCAAGTGTGTGTGCCTGTCTGAGAGGGGTTAGTGTGTGAGGGAAGTGTCCCTTTTGGCAAATAGGATAGGACACTACAGGATGCCCATTCCCTTTTCTAAACACTGATGATGTCAGCACTCTATAAGTATAGCAGGGGAAGAGAAAGCCCCCAGTAATGCAAATAGCGTGCTCAGCTAATGCCTGTCTCACGTGTCATAACAGTCAGATAGGGGTTTGAATCCTGCAATTGGCAAGTGTGTGTTTTTGGCTGAGGGGGGTTAGTGTGTGTGGGGACAATGTCCCTTTGGTAACTAGGTGAACAGACTACAGGATGCACATTCCCCTTCTACACACTGTTCAGCAGACGGCCATGGCTCTGGCACAAGTTGTCTGTTGCTATGATGCCCCTTTGGAAGATGCTTGTGTCAGCTGGGGAGTCGATTATGGTGTCCAGTTTGCAGTCATCTGCATATTTGGACAGCCACAGTTCATCCGTGTTGGCCTGTACCTCCAATAAAGATGTACTTAACAAGAGGGTCCCAGGACTGAGCCTTCTGGGACACAACCTGTAACTGTTATGGGGTCTGGCATGGCTCCAGCAATGCTAACCATGTGGGTTCTGTTCTTGAGCCACTGTGCAATCCATCTAGTGACATAGGGGCTCATATTTAAGCTGGTGAGCTTCCTAGAATGCCCAAGTGGGGTATTGTTGAAGGCGTTTGCATGGTCCAGGTAGGCTGTGTGAACCACCTTCCCTCGGCAATGGCCTTGGTGACTGTAGCAAAGAAATCAACCGGTTACACCGGTAGTGCTCGTGTGCTCTCAGTAGCCCTGAACCAGGCATCTGTTACTGCACACATATCGATGTTTCCCATGCAAAGGAGTGTTTTGGGTGCATGCATCTGGAGGTTTAGACATCTGGCGTTGGGTAGCATTGCTCTTAGTGTCTTATCCCTTGTGATACCTATGAAGGTGGGTTTGTCATGTGAGCCCTGCCTAACATAGGCACTATGGGGGTAGCAAGAGGCTTTGCCAATATCTGATAGGCCAGGGTGACAGGTGCAGGCTGTCCCTAGCAAAGCAGGTAGTTCAACAGGAGATGGATGTGTGAAGGTGTAGTGCCTGTGACTACTTAGCAGTAGCATATATGACTGCTCATGTGGACACATGTCAGGCAGGTCATATGCACTGTGTCACAGTCAATGTACATTTGAACAGGTCAAACAGTGGCAACCTCTCAAGTGGGACATGGCCATACATATAGCAGGCTACACAGATGGCACTAGGAGTCCACAGAAGCTCTATAACTATGCATTGCAGGTGTGATCGGTATTCCAGGGTAATTGCAAGCAAACATGCATGCAAACAAAGGTACAGTGAACAGGGCTCCATGTAGTCCATTGTACAACAAACAAGCTGTACCAGTTCCATAAGGTAACACTGCACATATGCAGGCGCTATGCACATGTACATGGAAATACACTGGTCAGATGGCCAGGGTCCAGTCTCAGTGCACACAAGTGTACGGAACATGCATGTACTGTCAGGATGTACAATAACTGGATATAAACCCATGTGCCCATACCTGCAGTAATACACATGTCAAATAACAGACACCGATCCTTCTCTCAGTGGTGCCATACTTAGTAGGATGTATGCTCCCTGGCCTGCCACCACAGTATCCCTGACATATATGGGGACTCTCCCTCCTGTGACAGTTCGTTATGTGTGTTGGTGCTGTCTAGCATGGTATGAGGTGTGTGCATGCAGTGCTAGTGTGCACCTGTGTGTCCTGTACCAGTTGTGTAGTTCTGCACACATATCAACATCCTCACACATCTGCATTGCAGAGTCTAGTGTGGCCAACATGCCACTTGCAATTTACATGTCCATCATTGTGTATTACTACATTCATTACCCATCCCCTGTGCTACCTATGTATGTAGGCTGCTGTTGACATCATTACCACTAGTATGCCAACATGTGCAGATGATACACTATGGTACTTACCATGGGTGTAGACAACAGGACATGACAATCACACAAATACTGCATCAGGCATGCTGTGATATACCCACAATTAAATCAGCACACAGTACTGTTCACAACATGATACTATTACTACACATCTATGTGGTCATCCTGTGCATCAGCAACATGTTAACCTGTACCTGCACAGTTGTTACAGACTGCAGGAGGTGGCACAGTTTCATCATATGCACAGGGTGTGAACTTGGTATGCCTGGGTCAGCCACCCATACCACCAATTGACATGTATGTGTATGTGTGTTGGTGAGGGACAGCAGTAGAAGGTGGGGCAGTGTTGATGCAGTGTGTGCGTGTATGCGGTAGCCCTAGGTGTTGTTATTTTGCATGTGTGTATGGATGCACACAGTTCCACCTCATGGCTGCCATATACTGGTGTTTGTGGACAGCCACAGACTGTACCTGCCAGGTCATACAGATCAGTGTCTCTGGCCACGGACACGGTACCTGTGCCTTGCAGGGGTGCTACGGACCGTATCTGGTACCAACCCAGACTGGGTACTGTCATCAGAAGCGGGTGTTCGCTGACTGGACACAGAGCCCTGTCGGCCCTGGCCAGAGCCACGTGCACGTGGTCTCCTGGGGCTGTCTGATGACAGCACAGACCCAGCATTGCTGGGGCTGCTGCTGGCACTACGGAGGCGGCCGCGGCCCTGTTGTCGTCCACGCCGACTGCCAGCTGCTGCTGTTGCTGGCATACGGCCACGTCGACGACGCAACCGCCCACCATCACCCTGGCTCATGGACATGTAGTTGTGGAGCCGGTGTAATATGTCCCCACAACGTCTGTCTACGACGTCGGTGAAATCACAGATGGCGGCCGCAATGTCATGCATACCGTCGGTCATGGCTGTGCGACATGCTGTCAGCTCCCTCAGACCCTGTCTGGTGTACCGTTCCATACGTGACTGTGCCTGCATGACAGTCCGAAACATAGCTGAGGTTGTAAGTCCTCTGTGGGCACGTCTGCCAGGGGCAGTATGCCCATGGATGCTCCCACGAGAACCCCTGGACATCTGTCTGTGTGGTACCATCTCTGGGCCATGCCCATGGCTGCTGTGTGGGGAAGCATGTGCCGCAGATACCACATTACCCTGGTCAATGCCCACTGTATGCTGTCCATCACCTAGGGACAGTGGTGACAAGGGGTGTATTGGCAGGATAACTGTGCGCATGGATGGTGTCGACAGCTGTGTACTGTCAATTGGCTGACCAATGGCGGACCCTGGCATACCGTCCTGTGCCACTACACCAATGTCATCAGTAGCAGTACCCACGGCACCTGACTCAGGTTCCCTGCTAGATAACACCAGAGCAGCAACAGAACCTGTGGGTGGCAAACAGGAAACACAGTTTACAATGTCTTCACACTGCCAGCGATGCACACATGCACAGGTGCACACATGCACACATGCACACATGCACACATGCACAGGTGCACACATGCACACATGCACACATGCACAGGTGCACACATGCACACATGCACACATGCACAGGTGCACACATGCACACATGCACAGGTGCACACATGCACACATGCACATGCACACATGCACACATGCACAGGTGCACAGGTGCACACATGCACACATGCACATGCACACATGCACACATGCACAGGTGCACACATGCACACATGCACACATGCACAGGTGCACACATGCACACATGCACACATGCACACTTGCACACATGCACACTTGCACACATGCACACTTGCACACTTGCACACTTGCACACTTGCACACTTGCACACATGCACACAGTTTCACACAATTGAACAGTACTCAGTATGCGTGATATTGACACACAGACACAGACACACCTACATGCATACAAGGGGCACCACTAAGTGTGCCAAAAGGTACTATTACTACCAACATCTTTACAGGTAAAGTAAATAGACACTCACCAGCATGGATAGGCTGCAATGCAGTGATACCGGAGGGTCCTGCAGACAGGAGGAAACTAATGTTAGTGGGCACAACTGTGCCAATATTACTGAGTATGATACAGGTCAGGAGTACCACAGTCGCCTTTCAAAGGTCTGCAGCTAATATTGCGGATATCACACTTGCACATTATATACTATGGTTGCAGCTACAAACAAAGGACACACCACACACATGCATTAACTACCAGTGTACAGAACAGTCAACTACACATGTGACATATTACCTGCACGTTCAGTGTCCTGCTGCTGTGCGGCTCCAGCCTCCATCATGATGCATGTCTGCTGCTGTTGTTGTTGCAGGTGGACTGGAGCCACTACACTCAGGAGCAGTCCCTCCAGTCTGGTGAGTGGGGGATGTGTAGCCACCCCACCACCTGTGGCGACCTATTGCCTGTGGATATCTGACGCACGCTGACGGACATGTCTAATCAAATCACTGCAGTGATGTCGTACCTGCTCATATGTCCTATTATGCATGCCTATATCATTTACCCGACGGACAAGGTCCTGCCACAGTGCAGCCCTCACCTGCTGATTCTGGCTGGCGCGGGAAAAGAGTGTTGCATAGTCCCGCACCAGGCTCTGGTGTATCTCCTCATCCTCAGCCACGGAGTAGGTTGCATGTCTTGGGTGGGCCATGTACCTGGGAATAAAGATAACATGGTATCAGCAATCTATGTTGGCAGACCTTGGCACACATACTACACATGCTACTTGACTGTCATGATACCACATATCACACATATGTAGCAGCTGTCTGTCTATTGGTGGATACACATGTAGATGGCCAGGTATCACTGCTCAGCCAGCAACTGTTGTACAGTACCTGCCAGGCTACGTACAACATACTACTGGACACCAGCAGTCAGAACACCAATTCAGGTGAGGTGCACCTCCTCACTCTGTGTGTTTGTGTCTAGGTACTGTATGGCGTACATCGGCGACTACTGTGGGCTGACAACACCCTGCTTGCCCTGGATATACATATCCCACCTCCACCACCAGCACAGATGGCTACAGTGCACAACATTACAGATACAGACGTCACACTTTGTAACACTGATATGGTATCCTTACAGCCCACTGGGCCAGTGTCAGAGACAACACACAATGCTGACCCCTACACAATTGCTTTCTACAGACATCTCCAAGACCGCATGGCTCATGCAGTCCCATATATGTCCAGGACACTGTCCACAAAGGGACATAATCCTGTCTGGCGAACCCCAGCCATATACTGATTGTATTACACTTCATGTAAGCTACTACGAGACAGAGCATCAGTCTCTGAAGGGAGGGTATGTCTGAGCAGCACTGGTAAGGATCTATTTCCCATCACACTGACTACATGGGCAATGTTGAATGGGACGTCAAGTGTGATACTGCAGATGACCAGGAGGCCCACCTGACCTATTTAGCGACCTGGTCAGGAACCATCCTCTATGCCCATGGGTAGTACACTACACATATTTCACCTACACCACAGCTAGACGACATTGTGGCGGACAGGGTCAGTGCAGGTGTCACCCGCCTCCCCTGTATTAAGGCATGGTTATCCCTGCTGACCCTAACCTCAAGGTCATCACAGTTATCCAGGTGAGAGACACCCACAGGTGAGCAGAATACACGACATGGACGGGACCTGCTGGTATCCCCAGTTGCATGCTACATACCCTCTGACAGGTGCTAAACACACATATAGAGGTGCTATGTTACACTACCTTGACTACAGGGTATGTACCTGTACACTGGCGCACAGCACCAGTGGTTCCACTCCATGCAGGAGGCACCTCACCATACCAATACAATACAACACAATACATGACATTGTAATACAATACTATACAATATGCTAATGCCCCCGTGTCTACAGCAGCGTACTGTTCTGCTAACCTGACAATTGTGACACATGTGGTGTGATGGTACCTGCCGCTGTCACAGTTATACAGGGTGACACATATGGCATATTACCTATCTGAGTGACATGCAGCAGGGGTATGTGTGACATGTACACATGGGGAGTCTCGCATCGTAACACTGTGTGGTTTGTTGCAGGGTGTGTCCTGTCTGTGAGTCTGAACCCGTACCTACACATGTGCACTACATTGCAGTGGCACAGACGACACACAGCAGACAGGTAGGTTGTGGATGCTGGGCGGTGGTACAATGCCTGTTGGACATCTGTCATGGGTGTGACCTCCATATGTGCATCTGGGGGTGGTAACCTGTACGTGGGCGGCATATGTGTACTCTGTGGTGTTGACAGTCACTGTGCAATGGTACTGTGTTTGGGTGCATTGTCACCGTGTTGTACATGTCACTGTGTCCTTCTACATATCTGTTGCTGTCGTGTGAGGTCCATACCATGGCATACATTACGTGCTGTGGGGGGTACACCGACCTACATGTCCATGCCTGACTGACCATGTGTGCGGACACATACCATGTGCAGCTATTCCAGGGATAGTGTGCCACTGTGACTATCATTGGGGCCACTATTGTACACATGTCTGACCCTGACCACCCCTGACACATGCAGTGGTGGGCGGACACTCATTTACATGGTGGTTACCTGTGTAGGTGATCTGGACTGTGGTATGATACTCCGGATGTGACACTGGTGTTCACTCCGTGCCTTTGTCACCAGGCACCAGTTGCAATACATCTGTACACATGTGCCTCACTCCAGCTCTGTATACATCTCTCTCACTCTCTCTATACATATATCTATGTATTAAGATATGTCTATATGTCTATTTCTATATACATGTACATATGTGTGTATACATTTGCACATATATATATATTGATGTACATATTCTGCTGTAGATGTGGTGGGCGCAGAGGGTGTGGGTGACAGGGGGGGGCAGGCTGTGTTGCAGGTCAGCATATACAATCATACCTGTAGGTGGTCAGATCAGTCTGTCTATGTATATGTATCTACATATATCTATCTCTGCATGTGTGCATTACATAGATATGTCGCTACAATATTCTATCAGCATCTGTCTATGTAGTCCTACATCTCTCTCTCTCTATGTATGTATACATATATGCATATCATATGTATATATATACATATAAGATATATACACATACATATGTTGACATAACTACATAGCCATATGTTGGACAGGTATATCAGCATATATGTCTACCTTACTGTATACACACACTAACATACTGCTAAACATACATAGCTGTGTAATCTACATAGTACATGGCAGTACAACCTACAATCAAACGACATATATATGTGCACATAGATGCTCACACATACAACTGTATGTACAGCCTTCACTGATAGGTGCTGTATATCCCCTGCCCATTACACATCTTCATATACATATGGATACAGCCCAATAACACATATGGAGGGTTCGCAGTATGTACACCTTGATAGTATTACTTTACAGTACCTGTGTTTGTCACAGCTGTGTCTGCGAATGTCTGTCTCTCTGTCCTGCTGCTCCGATTCACAGTTGCAGCTTCCAGGTAGCTGTTGCTGGGGATTGCTGTCTGTCTGCTTAGTTGCAGTCTAGTTCTGGGTGTGGTTCTCCTCTCTCTCTCTCTCTCTCTCTCTCTCTGTCTCTCTCTCTCTGTCTCTCTTTCTCTCTCCAGGTGCAATGTAATTATTGCATGCGTGGACATGGAATACAGCATACTTTTGTAGGTATCTGCATATGCCCATGTGATGGCCTCTGCACCAATTGTTAGCCAGCATTTGCTAATTGCATGCAGCCTGTTGTGTACTGATTGCAGTTCTCACTGTGATTACAGAACTGTGCTATAAAGGGTGTGTGAAATAGGCGTAGCCCTTTCAGATGTTAATGGCAGGGACCATGCTGTTATGCTGTGGACAACATTCTGTGAGGGTAAAGGTTGGTATCTCTAATTTTACTCGGTGGGTTGTGGGTTAACATTCCTCCATTCATTTCTCCAGTTTCCTGTACTGACTGTGTATGTACACTGACAACTACTACTATTGTTGATGTGTGCATGTGTGTGTGTGCTTTCCTTTCACCTTTGCTTGCACTCTGTTGCTACGTCTTCAATAGTTGCCCTTTACTGTCAGTACTGGTGTGCCTGCTAGGTGTCTTGACTGTTGTGTGCTGCTGTAGCTTTCCTATTTCCCATGTACATTCACAACCTGGAATGCTTGCTATATCTGCTAGGGTGTTACAGCATGCAGTGTGGTCTGGCCATGGTGTGGGCCTTGACATCTATTAGCATATGTGGGTATGCTGCTGAGCAGGCCCCAGAGGCTTTCAGGTTCACCAGTTATGTGCCTCATGGAATGGTACATATCAGTGGGTTGCACCCATTAATATGTCTGGTATGCTGCAGTTGTCACTGTGGGTTAGCATGAGCATAGGTATTACTACACTTTTTCTGCCATGCGAGTGGTGAATACTTTCTGGACTCCATAGTTACCATTGCATGTGTTACACCTTTCTGCCTACTGTTTGTACATTTCACATGGGGTCTGTGGGGCATCCCTGTAAGACATTCACTGTTGCTATGTCTAGGTTCTTAACTATTCAAATATGGTGGTGTTGCACCCGTCATGTGTACAGATATTTGCAGGCTGTCCACATGTCTGCCTCATAATTTGGTCATTATCTCATGCACACCTTTATCTGGCAGGTCAGTCTGGGCTCAAGTCAGAATATGGTGACAAACATTCAAGTTCCAGACTACATACCCTTCCAAACATCCCACAAGGTGTAGACCCTGTTACTTTCTGAACTGTCTGCATTTGTTGTAACTTCATTTGTAATGTGTCCCTGGTTTTGGGCCTTTGCTCCACATATTGTATTACTTGGTCCGGATGTGTTCCTGTAAGAGGTTGTGGGGTATGGGCAGTGCATATCCTGCTGTGAGTATGTGTGTGTCTTGCAAGGTGCTATGGTGACATTATTACCTACTAGCTTCCAACTAGCATGGCTGTTTCTGTTCACACACTACTATTATGGAAATCCACCAGTTTTGTTTGTGATTCTACATGTCATGCTTTGTGTACTACACATATATATTCCCTTTACATTCATTCCTACTGTTAAATGATATATTTACTTTAGCACAGTGTTTCTATGTAAGAGTCATGGCTTAGTGGTAAGACATGCAGACTATAGTTGCCAAGGTCCTGGGTTCGGGACTCACAGTGGGATTTTATTTTTCTTTTGAACTGAGTGCGCAACCTGTCAATCAAAGTGACAAAGGCACGTTTAAGGAGTTGTAACCGGGTTAGCGCTGGTTTGCGGAGCTCACGTTATGCGCACTGGCGGTTAGCTCACACACAAGCGCACACCGGTTACAACCGCTAAACGTGCTTACTCTTGCACACCAGCTATTTTCTTTGAAAGAAAAGAAGGGGAGACAGGAAAGTGGTGAAAAAGGGGTCACAAAGAGGGTAAGACAGTAGGGAAACAAGCTTGGGATGTGCAGGAGGGATGTAGGTAAGGCCCATAGCTGCCCATTTCTTCAGCAGCAACAGCTGTGCATATGTATGTAATTTGGTGTGACATTTGAAACCTTCCACCCCTGAGAGAGGTGTCAGGACAACAATAATACCTGTTGTACAGCCAATTGGAATTGATGGGTTCCATGCCCAGTAGACATGTGTGCGGAATGGGCAGCTATGTATGGGGCGTAATTTTTTTGTGGGTACAGAGTGCCCTTTTTTTTTTTTTTTTTTTTTTTCAGGTGAGAGTGGTATGTCAGGTGAAGGTAGTCGGTACAGCTGGGGAGGTAGGTTGGGTAGGTTAACAGACAAGACAAACAAGACGCATACAGGGCGTGTATGACACGTGTGGGGGTTACACAAATGACTGGGACGGAGGTTGGGATGTCCAGAGCCCATGAGCCCACAGATGGCAACAGTGGAACTGATATCCCCACCCATAGGCAGTTGCCACTGTTCCTTCACTGCCCAGGACGGGGCTGTGCTGGGGGCTGTGTAGGCGGGGCAACGGGCAAGCCCGTTAGTTGTGCCACCCGTGCCTCGAGCTGGCGTAGGGGCTCGAGGACAGAGTCCCGAATCTCCCTACGCACCACAGTCCGGACGCTACGGAGGGTGAGTGGTGGATCTCCTCCGGCCACACTTGCAGAGGGGGGGAGAGCCCCGTCCCCTGCAGCGCTTCCACCCGCAGGTGGCACAGGGCCACCGGAGGAGGGTCCGACTTGGCACTAGTGCCAGGTGCACTCGCCAGCTGAGGTGGGAGAGGTGGGTCCGCTGAACCCGCCTTCCCTGTCGGTCTATGTTTTGCATTATGTCATAACAGTTTGGGTTAGTGACATATAAATACCATTCACAGTTAGTTTTAACAGCATGCATTAGTATTCCCATTAACCACACAACCAGTTATTCACACCATTGAACAGCGTGCATAGCACATGCATAATTTCAACAGTAATACACAGTCCAACAACATGCAGGGTTGGTTGATGGCAACAGGCCATCGGGTGTGGATGTATGAACAGGGCGGATGCATCAACAGACATGCAAATATATATGACCCAACAGGACAGATGTCCAGGGGTAGTAATTGTGATTGCACATACCATTTTCCCGTGGAATGGGTTATAGATGGTTAGAGGGTGGGGTAAATCAGACATATTATTAACACCTTCGAATACAACCACATATGCTGTACATTTATAATAGCTACAGTTATATACACACTACTGTTCTGACTACAGTGTCCTATATGTTAACTACTTAACCTTGCAAATGGGACTGTTACTGCAACATAAGTCTACATTTTATTGCTGTTCATACACAAGTCATATCGAAATTTGTGCAGATACATCTCCTGTTAACTGTTCTTTGTATAACTGTAGACAGGTGTGGATGTTTGGGATATCAGACAGTCATCCTATCTGCATATTTCAGACTGGGAGCAGCATATCCAGATTTTGGTGTACACATTCCACATGCAGCAACACTTTGAACAGATGTTTCTGTTTGGTTTTGGGTCTCACATGCATTTAATTATGTCCTGACTGCAGTATACTTTATTCAGGGGTTATTACTACTGTAGTGCTGTATTCCTGACACTTTCTCACACTCTCTCACTTGCTTTCATGTTACTATTCAGACTGGTACTTCTAGGCTTTATTGACATGTTTTAACAGAAATTATTGCAGTTCTTTCCAGCACTCTCACTTCTGTCATGTTTCAGTATTTCCACAAGTATACATCTCACACAGGTGGATTCATCCTCTTCTGCAGCTATACTTTACCTGCTGCTGCTGTTTGTGTACTATTTTCTTACAGGCAGGGCAGTTTTATTTACAAATATGTGTTGGACAGTCTCATGATTAGTTTCATCTTACAGGCTGGGAACTGTTGTAATCAGGCAATACTTGCATAAACTTTCACACTCTGTGAGTTGCAGATTTAATTCCTTCCTGGCTACACTGCACTCTTATGCTAACTGTCATACATTTATATATCTTTACAGTTACTAGTAGTGGATTACTGACCTGCCTGGTGGCGCAACCGCACCAGCCTATCGGCATAGGCTCTGCGGTTCGCAGAACGGACACCTGCAGCTGTAATATAAATGAAGTAATATTGGAATACACATCTCCATGATTTCAGGTAGTTTAACTTTCTACAAACATAATTAATTTATACTTACTCAGTGGTGGGGCGTTGGGTGATTGCCGGGCCTCCTGGATCCAACGGTTCAGTTGGTCCTGCTTACGTCTCTTCAGGTCCGCATGGTGGTGACGGACCTGCTCACCTGTCCTAGGAATTCCTGTGGCACTGGTGAGTTCATGAGCCAACTGGTCCCACGCCTCAGCCTTGCACGCTCCCCAAAGGACCTGGCCCTGCATGAGTTGGGCCTCATGGTTATGGACTAGGAGCCAGGCCATGTACCTGGACTCCTCAACACCCCACCTCTGCGCTCGGGCGACTACCCTCACCTACACCTGACATTCTAACTGCAGGTCTGTTCTACAATCGTTTATGCTGTGTATTCCGCCTATGGGGCTTATATAGTCCGTTTTCCCGCACATATCTGTGATTGGCCAGTTTGGAATTGTATCAACTTCAGTAAACCTGCATTGTCATGCTGTAGTTTGTATTCATTCCTATATATGAGCTGATATTGCATTTCTATGAACTGCTGTCATGGCTTAGTGGTTCTGTACCTTGACTATGGTGTATAGTATCCTGGGTTCGAACCTGGCCACTGCTTTTTATTTTTCAGGACTGTCTAGACATGTTGAGGGGTGTGTCTGTGTTAAGGCATTTTGGATATGGCTTGCTCACCGTTGCCCGTCGGTTAGCTCGTTTGCGCGGTGCGCAGCTCCGCGCAAACGGGATACGCCGGTTTAACACTTATTTGGCTATTGGCACGCATATGCCGCTTAGCGCAATTAGGGGCACATATAATTAGCGTGGTAAACCACTGCTCGGCTACAGGCACTCATTTTGCACCAGTTAAACCTATGCTTATCTACGGGCACATAATCTCACTCTGTTGAACTGTAGCTCAGCTATGGGCATATAAGGCAGTTTATATTCATTTCTTGGCTCACATTTATTCAATATAAATAGGCTATTACATTGCATTTTACATAGATTCTGGTTTTATGTGTACATATATGTGTCAGGGACTTGTTTCATGCTTATTTTGAGAAAAAAAAAATTTGTGTTGTGGGGGCTCGAACCATGGATGCCTGCTCTGCAGCCGGCATCTCTACCGCTTCGCTATTGCTTTCTGGCTTATTTTGCATATGTAGTTCTTATCTGCTTTCACGCTGACTGCTAACTGTAGCTGCGCTACGGGCACGCCCGCGCACACGAGCGCACTCACAGTTAAACATCTTTACAATTTAAAAAAAATATTAAATGTACATTGATATTTCTTTTATGTTTAATAGTCTGTAGGGGCATGTGTTGTGTTGTGTTTATTCACATTTCCGTGGACTCTGTTGTGGGTGTGTACTTTGGACACTTTTAGACTTCTGGGGCGTGTCCGCTTGCAGGGCTCAGCCTACGGACACGCCCCCTACTGTCTTACACGGCCGTGTTCGACTTGGGTGTGATTCAGCATGCTCTCATGAATATGCAGAGCATGCTGACATCACTCAGTTTAACTGCAGCCTCCGTGTAAGAGTTATAACTCTTACACGGAGGCTTCGTGAATCCTGGGGAATGTTTTTAATTATTTAGAAAAAGATATAATAAAAATTATTTTCAAGAAGAAGGCAAAAAGAATTATCAATTATGAGGAAGGAAAAGTGCCTCATACAGCATTTTCTTCCTATTACCCGGACATTTACTTTTTTTTCCCATATTGGTCTATGCTTTCTTTTCAGCAGGACTGGAGGCCCTAAAAGGAAACCTGTCCTTCTCCCACTAATTGTTCTTTCTTTTATACAGTGTCAGAGAGTAATTGCCTTTTGTGAAACTTGCATGAAGCTTGACTGAATCAAATAAATTTGAGCAGTGTGTTGTGGAAATGGTAGTTTTCTGTGCCAATGTAGGTAGAAAAAGGAGAAAGACAAATACTTGTTTTTAGTGAAGAAACAAGTAGCTACATTTTATTGAAGTGATGGCAACTTTGAATATGATTATGAGTGATATGGGTAGGGGTTGGGCTATGTGTTTCAAACAAGTGTCCCATCCTGACTTACCACTGTTTTGGACATTTGCTGTGAGTTGTCCTGTCATGACTTACCACTATCTTGTGCATTTGTGGTGAGTTGTTTATAGTTTGGTAGAATATTTAATACAACATAGCAGACATGGCAAACATATGATTACAAATCAAATTTCTATGTTTATGACAGTGAGTGTGAGCATGACTTCACTAAAGCACACATTAAAAGCACAAGTTAGAATATAGAATTTTTGGCACATTAAAAGCACAAGTTAGAATGTAGCATTTTGGGAAAAGTTTGGACATTTATGAAAGTACTTGAAGCTGTCTACAGCAAATGCTAGAAAAGATGTATTTTTTTCCTAAAAGTGCTATCAGATATCTAGAGTCAATTTGATTTCACTGCCAGAAGTAATAAGAAAACAAGTCTCAGCTGTCTCTACAGATATACTTTCAGTTTGCAGTATTTTATTACCCTTTCATTCCAAAATTTCATAGATAAAAAAGAACATCTGCTGACATTTTCATGAAAAGAACACTCATAGCAGATTGAAATAAAATAAAACTCTCTGCAAAGAAAAAGAGGTAAAAGATTCTTGGCTTCTGATATCTATTTTAGGAGTATGGAGTGTACGTACATTCAGCATTTTTGCTGAATAAGATGTATTTTCCACTAAGGAGTATGTGTACCGATTCAATAAATCACCCAGAGGTAGAACTACTGAAAACTGATCCGGGAATTACTTTATCCTTTACATGGTCATGAGGACACCTGCACTACAGCCTATCCCAGAAACTAATGGATGCAGAACATTTAAACATGCTCTATATATGGCTCTAGACCAGTCTACTGCAGAAAGCACACTTTCAGTCACTAACACACTACACACACACACACACACACACACACACACACACACACACACACACACACACACACACACACACACACACACACACACACACACACACACAAACACACACACTAACAGACAAATTAGAAAATGACAAGTCACCAACTCTATGTTTTGGGAAGAAAGAGTAAACTGGAGTCCCCATATAAAAACTATGTGGATACAGGGAGGATATGCAGACTCCATACAGACTGCACCCCAGCTGAGAATCAAACCAGAAGACCTATGGGTGTGACAAGGCAGTGATACTGACTGCACCAATGTTCCTCCTGTCAATCTATTTATTTTTCTTGATGAGAATATTTAATCTGTCCAAAACTCATTCACAACGGAAAACCAGGGTCAAATCTCCCAAAAATACAGTATACAAGAAGCAGTGTAAATTTTACATTGGTCCAAAATAGATGGCAATCATTTCTAGTCATATACAGGGAATTTAAGTTCAAATAAGATTCCAGACAGTTCAATGTGTTATGGCAATTTTACAGAATTTGTTTAGGGTATGAAGATATAACAGACAAAGGAAAATTGTAGTTTTCTAATGTAATGCTGGCCTGTGCTTTAGAGTGTTCATACTATACAGTAGTGCACAGAGTTATATGGAACTGCTGTATGTAAGTTCTGGTTTGCATCTCATCCCTTTTTGCAATTTGTTGTTCCCTCATGTGTTCCTGTCCACCCAGTACATATTTTTTTCCACAGCTTGTGTTGCAGGCTACTGTTAGAGATATCAGTGTATTAAAGCACCCTTTTGATAAATCTGTAAATGAAGGATAAAGCAACAGGCAACAGTGACATTAGATTTAATGTTCACTATGGTTCACTATGTCTATCCATGTAAACATCACTCCTCCACTGCAATAGTATATAATGTGCTGGTGCCCATAACTACTCTTGCCTATGTAGGGTTTATAAATGTGAACATAACACTTTTCTGTATAACATCTCCCAATTTATGTATCAATGTACACATATGTTCATAGGGGAATATTAAGCAAACTGTCCAGAGGTCAGAATCAAACCCTTTATCTTGTGTCTAAGAGGTGAAGATCTTAACCCCTCTACCAAACCCACCTCACATCCCTGTATTGCAACTCTTGCATCTCTTACTTTTCTAGTCACGTTTAATACCCATTAAGTACAGGTGGGGTGCAGTAAGGGCATCACATGACACATGTTTGCAGGACTGTATACTGCCTTCCATGTGAACCTACTATGTGCCACCTGTAGTACTATGTCCATATGCTGTATACTCCATATAAGTGCTATGTTGCTGCAGATCATACACATGTGCATTTGGGTTGCCCAAGGATTTCCTGTAAAAGATCCATTTTACCCTGTCTGAAAGTCACCTCTGAAAAACTTACTTCCACTTACAGGGTATCATTTTGATAACATCTGACTCTCTTAGCCTCCTAACTCATAAAGGCAGTAACACAGAATTAAAAACATGATTCCCATGGTGGTAGTAACCTTATCTGTCCTCTCCTGCAGACCAATCTTGCACATGCTACCCAGACAAAGAAAGAGTGTTTGAAGTGATTAGGGACCACCATGAAAGTTATTTGAGGCTGTAAGGTACCGCCACAGAAGGTATTTTAGGCTGTAAGGTACTGCCACAAAAGGTATTTTAGGCTGTAAGGTACCACTACAAAAGGTATTTGAGGCTATAAGATACCACCACAATAAGTATTTCAGGCTATAAGGTACCATCATGAAAGATATTTGAGGCTATGCATCAAACAGCTGAGCAGAAACTTGTCTTCTTAGTAGAAGGCAGATGGAGATAATCAAGAAGTGCCCCCTGACGTGTCTGAAGACAGAGAGGCAGACTTCAGTGCTCACACAGAATCACACTGACATCTGCAGGAGTAGGATTAGAAGGAACAATTAACTTCAATGTACGTTATGAACTGTGCATAACAGATACTAGGCTCCCAAGTGTGCTTAGCAACAGATCTCCTTTGACAAAATGCTGAGGAAAGACTTTGTGACCTTGTCATAAATTCTGTAACTGTATGTTCTGGACACTCTAGTGAAAGCACAAAATTCTTGTTGCCTATCACTTTTTTTTCCTGCACTTGAATCAATGCACACAGAACAACTTTCCCTCTTGCACTTATTTATGTCTTATTTATTTTACATTTGTTTAGTGGGAAAGTCTGACTGGACACAGGTCACACCTCTTTATCACTCTCTTAGCACTACTTCTCATCCTTATAGTACTTAAACATTATTTCTCATCCTGCTGTTTTTCTAACTGCCTCCATCCACCACTTTACCTTTCTTCCACATCCCCTGTATACCTAAGTTATAAACCTTCCAAGTACATTAGTTTGGAACAGGCAGCCTAAATACAACTAATCCCCTAGCCTGCTCACTTGATTATATGCTATTACCACTAACCTCCTACATAATACTGATATCTCCCCTTCCACATACTTTTATAACTTGCTTCTAAGCTATACTCATCATTATATCATATGAACTGTTTACAAACCTTTCTGTACTGAAATGTAAGGACATTAAACTTCTTTATGATAATGTCTTATCCTCTACAGTCTAAATCCATTTACTTCCTGCAAGAATTTAGAGCTACCAGAGCCATGTAAACATATATATATATATATATATATATATATATATATATATATATATATATATATATATATATATATTGATGCAAATACTTTATTGCATATATCAGTCTTTTAACTTTGTCTGTTTTTTTTCTGAGATATGTAACTTTTTATTTTTCTAAGAACTGTTGGAAATTCATTTGTTAATATAAATGTACTGTGATGGAACTTTTCTCCCTGGGCCGTCACTCAAAATGAACTCTTACCAGTCAGACCTTCCCATCAAGACAGACAAGTAACAAACAAACTAAATAAAAGAGGGTAGAACTGTCACCTGATCACTGTTTGAAAGCAACTTGGATGTCTACAATGGCCATTTGTCAGATCAGCGCTGTTTTCCCGCCTTTCTGAACTAGTCTAGTCCAGTTTTCAGGCTTTGCTGAATCCAGGACTGTGGTAAAGGTTCCTGTGTTGCCCATATCATACTTGGATAGTTAGGTGGCCTCCTTGTTTACTGTGAGAGAGGGAACTCTGAGCAGCCTATCTGTCCCTGTAGGAGTGGTCCCAGCCCAGCAACTTGTAGCTCATTGGCCATTTTGGGCTAATTTCTATCCTTTTTGATCTCCCTGGTATAAAAACAGCTTAGCGCGGTTTTGCACACCGTGCAGCGCTGTTTAGCTGCGGTTAAACTATTCCAGGCTCCACAAAGTTGGCACTTCAGTTTTTCCCTTGAAACTTGAAACACTTCAACCCAGCACTAGGAATAAGGCAATTTAAGACCGGCACTTACTAAAACTCACTAAAACTAGCACTAGCTTACAGCTTGCACTTTAGCCCTATACTCAGGAAGTATAAGGCTCTTTACTCATCCAATCAGCAATACAGTCCCAACCATCTATTCAGGCATGTTCAAGGGACAGCTTCAGGTGTACTCTCTGGTCCAGCTAGTGAATCTGGGCATACTGAGGCAATGTTATAATTGCCTCATGTACACAGACAACCCCCTCCTCCTCCCAACCAACACAAACATATGTGAGAGATGCAGCTGCACAGCCAAACTGGAGGCTAAGCTCTCTCAACCCACGACTGGATCAACCAGTCACAAGGAGAAGGGCAACACTAGCACCACATTACCAGACTCACATAGACCAGCCATAGCTGCACCAGGAAACGACTCTCAGAAACACGCAAAAACATACTCAGAGGCTCTAAATAAGAACCTGCCTAAACAACAGAGACCTCCCAAGCATACACCCAAGCAACCCCCACCCCACAACAGAAACCAGGTAACACATACATCACAACGTCAGTGTGCCAAGCAAAAACAGCCCCTAAGGCTAAATAACACACTAGTAATCAGTGATTCTATCATCAGACACACAGACGTCCCACTCACTAGACTGAACAAGGAGAAGGTTACTGTAAGCTGCCTGTCAGGTGCCAGAATCCGCCACATAACACATGCACTCAGGTCACTCCACAACAAGTACAAATATGACTCTGCATTGTACATGTTGCCATAAATGACCTGAGACGTACCTCCCTGGACTACATGAAAAGAGACATGGAGGAGCTCTCTGACCATGTAGCCAGGCTGGTATGACTCTGACTCTGAGTAGCATCCTGCCCTCACCCAAAATTATGCCATCATACTAAGAAAAAATGATCAGTTTCAACAATTGGTTAAACTACTGGTGTCATTCAAAGGGGATCCAGTACTTGTCAGCCTGGGACGACATGCTTGACAAGCCACGTTGCTTCACCAGAGATGGCTTGCACCTGTTGCCCCTGGGATTTCGAATACTGGCCAAGACTCTTGCCGCCCCAATACTGCCTTTTTTAGGCAAGGCTCAAAAGACAAACCCGCCTCCATAAACAACAATAATAAACAAAAACTGAGGGTAATGCTGCTCAACGCCAGAAGTCTAAACCTCAAAATGCAATCACTCAAGGCTCTCCTTAGTATGGAAAAAATCGACGTATGTGCAGTGACAGAAACCCCCTTGACTGGGGGGGGGGGTCGGGATGTGGATGTCCAGTGTGATTAGTTTGTGATCTGATCTTACCGATGACGAGTTTACCTCAGGTGTGGAACATAGGTTCCCCATGTTGGTGATGACCAGGTCCAGTATGTTGTCACCTCTTGTGGGAGTGGTGACCAGCTGTTCAAGGGCGTTTGAGTTTATAAACTCAAGGAAGCACTGGTCTAGGGTGTTTGAGCTTGAGTAGTTTTCCCAGTCAATGTTTGGATAGTTGAAGTCACCCAGTAGCATGGTGTTGGGTAGAATCTTCATACTTTCTAATGTTCTCAGGAATGCTGTGTGAGCATCCTGAGACAAGGTGGGAGATCTGTAGCAAGCTATAAATTGAACAGTCAATTTACCCGCTGTCAATTGCACTTGGATGGTCTCAGATTCCGCGTGCTGTGCTACTAACCTGGAAGTGTGGGTGTTCTTGATGAATATGGACACTCCCCCTCCTTTTGTGTTCCGGTCCTGGTTTTGGGACCTAAAGGTATGGTAGGAGTTATAACCTGGTAGGGCTGGGGTGCTCTCAGGAACCTTGAACCAGGTTTCAGTTACTGCACAGACATCGATGCTCTCCATACTGAGGAGTGCTTCGAGAGCCTGCATCTTGAGATTTAGACTTCTGGCGTTGAGCAGCATTACCCTTAGTTTTTTTTCCTTTATTGTTTTCTAAGGTGGTGGGTTTGTCTTTTGAGCCTTGCCTAAAAAAGGCACTATGGGGGTGGCAAGAGCCTTAGCCAATATCCGGAAGCCAAGTGGTGACAGGTGCAAGCCATCCCTTGTGAAGCAGCGTGGCTTGTCCAGCATGTCACCCCAAGCAGACAGACATTGGATCCCCCTAGAATGACACCAGTAATTGAGCCAATTATTAAAGCTGATCATCTTGTCTTTGTATTGTGGCATCATTCTTGGTGAGGGCAAGATGCTGCTCAGGGTCAGGGTCATACAGGCCTGGGCTACATAATCAGAGAGCTCCTCTATGTCTCTTTTCATGTAGTCCAAGGAGGTATGTCTCAGGTCATTCACACAGGCATGGACAATGACGGAGTCATATTTGTACTTGCGTTGGAGTGACCTGAGTGCTTGTGTTATGTGGCGGATCCTAGCTCCCGACAGGCAGCTCACTGTTACCTGCTATTTGTTCAGCCTGGTAAGCAGGACATCAGTGTGTCTGACTATAGAGTCACCTATTACTAGTGTATCAGGCATGGTGTTTCGCCTTAAGGGCTGTGATTGTTTGACACACTAACTTTGTGTACTATGTGTTGCATGTGCAGAGTTTTGAGGTGGTGTTTTCTTGGATGTCTGCTTTGGGAGCCTCTGTTGTTTCGCTAAGTTTTTTATTAGAACCTCCGAGTATGTCTTTGTGTTATTATGTGTTTGGTTTGCAGTTGTGGTTGGTTTATGTCAGACTGGGTTTGTTGTGTGTGTGGTTACCTTCTCCTCCTGTCTGGTCTTGCTAGTCCTGTGTTGAGAGAGTTCAGCCTCCAGTTTGGCTATATAGTTGCATCTCTCACATGTGTTTGTGTTTGTTGGGAGGAGGAGAGGGTTGTCTGTGTACATGAGACAATTGTAACATTGTCTCAGGATTCCCAGATTAACCAGCTGAACTGGAGAGGACGTCAGTAATATACCACTCGACATGCCAGAATAGTATAAGGGGGTGATGTGTAACTGGGTCAGAGAGAGGACTTTGAAGGGAAGTGGGTATTAGCATGGGTTGTAGGTGGATGTAGTGCTTACGTTAGTTTAAGGGTGCTTCACTTAAAAGAAAGGTTTTAGGAGCAAGTGCTAGGTTTATGATAAAGCGAATAGACTGATTTTGTTGAAAGTAGAGCTTTCTTAAGGGAAAAATTGAAGTGCAGACTTGGCGGAGCCAGGAATAGTTTAAGCCTGTTTAACTAGTGCTGCGCTATGCGCACAATTGCGCAAAGCCGCGCAAACGCGGATTTTAAACAGGGAACTTCAAAAGAGCCAAAAATGGTCCAAAACGACCAATTACTACAAGCTGTTGTGCTGAGGTCACTCCTTCAGGGACAGATAGGCTGCTCAAGGCTCCCCACTCCCACTGGTGAGCAAAGAAACTTCCTTCTATCCAAGTAAGGCAATGGACAACACAAGAACTACACCACAGTCCAGAATACAGCAAAGCCTATATACTGGTCTAAACTAGTCGAGAAAGGCGGGAAAACAAGGATTTTTTTTGGTTTTTTTTTGTTTTTTTAGGTTAAAAAGTACACAGAAATGCAGGAAAAACAGTAATAAATCACTTACAGAGGCTAGCTCACTTTAGTGGGTAGCCTCAACAGTTAAATTTAACAACAAACTTTCGACTTTCGAAAGAGGAAGAACTCACCCTAGTAGAAATAAGAATATCACAAGGGAAAGTAAAGTCAAGGAAAGCAGCAGGCTTAGATGAGGTCATGGCAGATATGATCAAAATGCTGAGTGAGTTGGGGGAGAATTGGTTCCTGAGGGTACTCATGGTGAGAAAGGCATAACCCAGATGGCTGGAGAATAAGCATTCTAGTGCCAGTGTACAAGAATAAAGGGGACATCCACAACTGTGGGAAGTACAGAGATATTGAATTCTGATCGCACTTAATGAACATGCAGGAGAGAGTGTTTTATAAACAAAATGAAGAGCATTAAAATGTGGGAATGAATACTTGGCATCCTACAGACAACTGAAATGTGACCTCTGTCTAGCATACAAAGCACCTCCAACCTAAAACTGATGGCTTTCCTGCACGTCAACAAGTCAAATGGCACCAGAAATACTTGGTCGAGGAATCTAAACCTCTTCTGCAATATCAACAGAATAGTTCTGAGGAACAGGTATATACCTCTCGGAGTATACCACTACTCTGGAGCAAACTCATCATCCTTGTAAAAGAAAGCTCGTCCCTGTCTATATTCCAGTGCAACTTGTGTCTATTGATGGGAAATGGAAAATTTACCCTAGGGCTGTCCCCCTGTACTACTACTACTGGGCAGAAGCAGCTCCGATATGCTTTATCCCATTCATGGGTCCCCTCAAATTGTCTACGGTATGATCCCAGTTATTCTCATTAGGGTTACTATATAAGTATCGATCATGAGAGGTAATCTAACATCAAATGGGATAGGTTAATTCAAGTACCAAAAGGGAAGCTGGCTAGGCTGAAAATTGCAGCTAGCCTAGTACTTGCATATTAAGCCATGCGCAGTTGGGATTCAGATCAAGATGAATTACAACTTGCCCAATGTTTGCATTGAAACATAGTCGAAAAGAAGCTGGAGATGTGCAGATAAAAGAGAGAAGTAATACTGATGTTTAATTGGCTCACGGCACTAGGAGTACCTCTGTGTGTTCCATTGTTTCATAGATGTAAACAAATGAAGCTGCATACAGAAAGGGCGCTACATTTATCTCGCCAACTTCAAAGAACACTGATTAGTTGGATTCAGCATGGACATCAATGAGAAAAAGAGGGAGAGAAAAAAACAAAACTTCTAAATACCTCGACAAAATCAATATGCCAGGAATACAGCATCTTTTGCAAATTGAAATAGACAAAAAAGATCAAAGGGAAAATTCAAATATACAGTAGGATGACTTAGAAAGGAAATGTAAGTAGCATGTTTCTCAGATGCTGTTGTTGTGTGTGATTGCAATAGCCTCTAGCAAAAGTAAGTCCATTCAGGGCCAGATTCTAAGGCAACTTGGGTGTAAATTAAATTGCCACACTGAAGTGGAGGATGGTGACTTCAAATCAAAGGGGGGCTGCAGGAGACAGTTGAATGGGTGGGGTCAAGGGAAAGGGGTGTGGCCAACTAGAAAGGGGTGGAGCTGTGCTCAAAACCACAAAAACTGGGACTTTAATTAAATAAGCTGCCCTGGGTGCCAAACCGTCATTATGAGAGTCCAATCAAGACAAAATGAAGTGTAGAAGAAAAAAATATTTCAAAGCATTGGCCACATGACAGCTTACTTAATATCTAGATGGAAACAACAAGGTTGTGAGGCATGAAAACATTAATTACTTTTGAAATACATTACTGGAATGCCAGTCAAAATCAAGTATAAAAAAACAAGCAGCACTCAACTCAAACCACTTCTCCTTGCACTGCAGTTCTAATTATAATTTATATTCAGCTTTATAAAAGTACCAGGTAGCATGCTGAAAGTAGCAATCTCTGTGATACCCCCACTTGTAAAAATTGTTCTTATTCCAAAAAGACCTGCTGCCTGACAACAACTGTCTACTTGTTTCATGGGGAAAACATGATCAAAATAAAAAATGAACAGCAAATAAGAAACAAGCTCAAGATAAATTGGTTAAAGGATTACTGCACAGGTTGTTGAGCACACATGATAGATTGGCATTCTGTTTAGTTTACTGGTAAAGCCTGCAAAGATGACTGCAAGTCTCTAACAAATGTAGTGAGCTCCTAAAAACACTGTCATCTTGTCCTTTATTTCATATACTGTTATATGCATTTCAATACCTAAGGCTTATATGTTATCTAGTTATGTAAATATTCTCTGCATGGCAACAACAAAAAGGCTTTCAATGTTTGTAATTCTTTAACAGTATGCTTATTAAAGCTTACTTGCATCTTACAATCTCAGAAAAGTTTACCTGATGGTCATTAAAGCATTGCTACTTAAACACAGAGCAACAAGCACTGCAACAACATGCATTTTCTGAATAATAAAAAGCATAAATCAATATAAAAATATGACAGAAAATCAGAACATTCTGCAAAATCAAGGACAGATGAAAAGCCACTGTAGTACTTGTGTCCACCTTGGATGGGGGTATACTCTGCACACTTACACTGCATAACTGCTCCTTGCCTTGCTTGGACACATCCAGAGTCACTACATGGGGGAGTGGGGTGCAACAAGTATGTCACAATTTGAAATGTCTTTGGCTGACTGTGATGGCCCTGACACATTTGTCCTACCTCTCAACCTCAGACCAAGAAATTTGGACAAAGCCATAAATAGAAGTGGGGCAAAGGCCCAAAAATATGGACAATTTTTAAATACTGCTCTTATAAACTTAGAAAGATAATGGAATAGTAGATCTTGCATTAGTATGAGTTTTCTGAAGGGTATGAAATCTGAAACTCAAATGTCTGTCATTATTTCCTAACTTCATTCTTTAATGATTTGCCACTAATTTGCCAGAAAACCACAGTTTTATGAAAAATGGATTGAAAATGTGATGCAAAACTATAAAATAGCCACACAAATGCTTGTCAAAGAAGGGACACTTTTTATTAGTAGTACTGTTAAATTAAGCAGCTGACAAAAATAAGAGAATTTACATGCATTTCTGAAATAAAAGTAATCGATAACGCTGATCATTACAATTATTTATTAATTGTAAATCCTTCATTCTTCTTCCAAAATTGCCATTTTGTGGAGGGATTATTAGGGGAAGACCAACATTTTTAGCCAAAGTTAGGGACAGTTGAGAGGTTTGGATATACCTAATTCTATAAAAAATTTATTTGCACGTACCTCTCAACCTCTTAATGCAGGAAATTTGGACAAGGCCAAATATATTGGGGGAACATAGAGAATTACTAAAAATTGCTCTTGTATAAACGTAGACAGTTGATAGAATAACAGGTCTTGCTTTAGCATGCATTTTTCTGAAGGGTATGAAGTCTGAAACTCAATATCTGTCATTATTTAGTGACTTCATTCCTAAATGATTCGCAAGGAAAAAAATACAAATCTTATGAGTGAGGAACAAATCAGAAATAAGAAGCAGAAATTTATTCAGTCTGCAAAAATCTGGACAGTTGAGACGTATAGTTCAGCCGAGGCTGTCTCTGAGTTTGCTGTCCCCCTCACAAAATCATGGTCAAATGGGCCTCCCCCCTGCAGCCATTCCAATGAATCATTATTGACTATTTCACCCCATTTACCATAAACACTGTAATGTGCATACTGCTTTACTTCCACAATGATTTGGATTTCATTTAAAAGTTTTATTTTACATTTTACAGTACAGACACTAACAGACATCTGCTAAACAAAGCAATGCAGTCTCACAATGAAAATAGACTTAGCATTAAAACTTCTCTGCCCTTGAAACTCACATTCATTGAAACAGCATTGAAACCCACATTCCAAGAAAATACATCTGGCCAGTGGCAGATAAAGATTAACTTTGGGCTGTTTTCAAATCATAGGCCCCTTGCACACAAAACATACATGTGCTCTTTGATACACCTTCCTGATTGGTTGTTCTTCTTTCGGCTTTTCCTGGTTAGGGGTCACCACAGCGGAACTCTGGTCCACTACTGATTGGCAGTAGATTTTTTACGGGTGCCAAGGTGCCAGCTCGACACCCAACCTTCTACACCTTCCTGATTGTATTAAATTATATTCCTTGTATAATACAGAACAGTTGTTAGAGGGCATTTTAAATTTATTGTTTTGAACATTTTTCCAGTAAACAATGAAACAAAATGCATGCACCTATAATGACAAAACTGCCCAGTTCAGAACATTTTTGTCATGAAAGTCTACTCAAACTTCAACAATCCACCAGTATCAGTAAATATGCACAATCTCTGCAGAAGTAAAAGTCATCTAAATAATTCCACATTAAATAGATATGTAACTAATTAAGAGGTTGCTGCTAGCAAACAACTTTATATTTCATTGTTTCATTTACAAGTAAAGTGCCTGTTGCCCTTGAGGAATAAATTGACCATGTTACATTAAAAAATGATGAGCTTGTAATATTGCAATAGGGACTGGATGGCAAACTGATAACAGGTTCATAGTTACTAGGTATCTCTGCCAAAGAGGACATTCTCAGGACTGCAGCATCCACCCCTTTAAAAGTACAACACAGTACAGTATCAGCAATGCATCAACATACTGTGGGAGTAGAACCCACAGCCATCTGCATCAAAAGCAAGTATACTATCTGTTGTGATATTAACAATGCAAGCAAACTCAGCATAAGCAACAGTAAACTTCTCTTCCCCTGAAGCCCTTAGCTCCTTGTAAAATCCACTTGACACTCAACTGTGCCTCTCAACTTTACAGCACATGAGCACAAGATATCTGGAAAAAGCCAAACTTTATTGGGGGAGGGACAAAAGATCAAAAACCAGGGACACATTTTAAACATTGCTTGTATAATCTTGGAAAGTTGCTAGAATAAAATGTTGTGCTACCTACATGCATTTCACTGCCAGGTTTTGGCCCCAGGACCCTCTTCCCTACAGTCAGTGCAACATACCAGTATGCCACATCAGCTGTTTCTTGAAAGAGGGGAAGACTGAAACTTAAATGGCTATGTGAATTCAGTTCTCACCGTAGCTCTCAACCTCTTAGCACAAAACACCTGGACAAAGCCAATAATGGGGGAATACAGCCCCCAAACATATTTAATGAATTTAGTTCTCACCATAGCTCTTGACCTCTTAGCACAAAAAACCTGGACAAAGCCAATAATGGGGGAATACAGCTGCAAAATAGAGACAAATGTCAAATATTGATCTTATAAACTTAGAAAATTTCTAGAATAAAATGTTTTGTGTTACCATGTACTTTCTGAAGAATATGAAGTCTGAAATTCAAATGTCTATTATTATTAGGTGAATTCAAAATCCAGAAGATCACATATTTTATGAGGAACAGAACAGAACAAAAATATGAGGCAAAAGTCTAAACACTTTTCACAAGTGGTGGTGAGTAGGGAATTCAGGCTCTTGTTACCTACACCCAAGGTTCAGGGTTTTAGCCTGAGTTACTCTCTAGCCACCAGTTATAGTTAACTGGGGCATTTTATGCAGACACACACACACACACACACACACACACACACACACACACACACACACACACACACACACACACACCATTACCTGTGTTCAAAGTCCCATTATGAATCTGAGTCCATTGGATGCATTCAAAAGCAGCAGCTTGCTCCTGTTTCCTGGGGAATAGCACACATTCATTCAAAGCAAAAAGCAGTTCCTGTTTCTTGGGGAATAGCACACATGTGTACAGTTCTGAGCATGTACAGACTGCAGACCTTGCAATCCGATCCCCTTCCAGTTGTAACTGTATAGACTTCTGGGGCATCTGTAGACTGATGCCTTCTCTCCGAATCCAGACTGGTTAAACAGCAGTCCAGATTCCAGTTTCGAGCACCTATGAACCTATGAAGCATGCCCTTGTGGTCATTAGCCTAGTAAACACCTATGAACCTATGAAGCATGCCCTTGTGGTCATTAGCCTAGTAAACACCTATGAACCTATGAAGTATGCCCTTATGGTCATTAGTCTAGTAAACACCTATGAACCTATGAAGCATGCCCTTGTGGTCAGCCTAGTGAACACCTATGAACCTATGAAGCATTCCCTTGTGGTCATTAGCCTAGTACACACCTATGAACTTATTAAGCATGCCCTTGTGGGCATTAGCCTAGTAAACACCTATGAACCTATGAAGCATGCCCTTGTGGTCAGCCTAGTACACACCTATCAAACTATGAAGCATGCTCTTGTGGTCATTAGCCTAGTAAACACCTATGAACCTGTGAAGCATGCTCTTGTGGTCATTATTCTAGTAAACTCCTATGAACCTATGTTCTGTATTCTTTTTGTGAGAAATATCTTTGGTTATTGCAGTTGTTGGATGGGCCTGGTTAGGTCCATGCCAAAGGGGCATTGTACTCAATGATAGGTCAGATGAATGCTAAGTACAGTGGAACAATGACCTCCTTAGACCTAGATGGCATACCTTTGTTTATAAGTTGAACAACATAAAATGATTTCCTCACTGCTGTAGACATGCAATGGTCAATGGCTAGATTACTGTGTCCCCAAGAACCTGACCACTGGCTCAGCTCCTAGGGGTGTGCTGTCAATATGATAGTAACCAGGGGTAGATGGCTTCCCAAAGGACATTATTATGCATTTTTTGGCATTTAATTTTAGTCCATAGCTCTGACACAAGTTATCTGTCTGTGTCAGCCCTTCCTAGAAAACATTAGTGGTGATAGGGGATTCTGGACTGCTCCTAATTTTCAATCATCTGCAAATTTGGTTAGCCAGAGACCCTTGACATTGGCCTTGACTTCAGAGAAGTAAATGCCAAAAAGGAACAGTCCTAGGGCTGATCCATGAGGGACTTTTCTTGTGACTGGCCTCTTTGTAGATGTGGACTCTCCAGTTCTAACTTCCTGGGTCCTTTCTGTGAACCATATGGTTATCTACCAGGTGACTTAAAGGTTTATACCTAAACTCTTATGTTTATCAACAATGCCTGACTGGAATATTCTGTCAAATGCCTTGGCCAGGTCAAGGTAGGCAGTGTGAAGCCTTTTGCTCTCATCTGTTGCTCTGGTGAGCTCTTCAAAGAAGTCCACTAGCTTGAGAAGGTATGACCTGCCCTTGACAAGCCAGATTGGGTTGGGTCCAGTTTCTGGAAGTTTCCTATGCCATTATTGATCATTTCCACGATAATTCTTTCCATGGCTCTGCATATGAAACTAGTGAGAATTATGGGTCTGTAGTTTTCTGGGTCTGTAGATGGCCCACCTTTGTGTAGAGGGATGACTGTTCATCATTCGTGAGGTACAAAACCTGTTTCGAAGCTACAGTTAAACAGTTGTTCCAGAAGGCCTGAGAGGTCATGTTTCATGATATTTAGAAGGCTTCATGGGATATTATCTGGGCCCATCTATGCAGTATCCTTGGTCTTAGAGAGAGCATAGAAAACCTGTTCCCAAGTGACAATAGAAGTTATATTTGATGGCATTTCTCAATGGGTGGTTGATGAGGAGAGAGGGGTAAAGTTGAGCTAAATTAGTATTCCAGTAGGTTCGCTATATCTTCTGGTTCAGTATAGATGGGTCCATTACAATGACCTCTGCATACAACTGTGCATTGCCTTTGAGGTTGTGAATGTAGTTAAAGAATGCCTTGTAGTTGTCCTTTTCCTGGTAGGCCAAATTTAACTGAAATTTGGCTTTGGTAGTCTTTATTTGTCCTCTAAATTGTTTGTTTAATTTGATGAGATATTTTATCCTGCTGGGTGCTAAACCTCCTAAATTTTGCCATGATTTTCTTCCGTCTGTTATAAAGCCAATTGATCTGATTCCAGCAGAGTAGCTTGTTTTTTTTAGTTAGTTCTTTATTTACTCCTAGTGGGTACAGCTGCCTCTAGTCAACTATTAACATGCTTGTATAGGGTTTCTGTGGACAGTTCTATGTAGGCAGCAATGTTCTCCTGGCTTATGGGGTTTGAAATTTTGCCAGGTTATCATTTAATAGTTGGAAGTTAGCCTTTGAGTAGTTCTTGAATATTCCAGGGTTAGCTGGGATTTCGAGTTTTATTTTTACTTCAAAGGAAACTGCTTTGTGGTCTGACCTTACCAGAGATGGCATTACACTCTTCTGTATTTGTGAGGACCTGAGACAGTATTTTGTGCCCCTGGTTGGCATACTGATAGTCTGATCCAGGGAGTTTGTACTTACACAATCCAGGAATCTCTGTGCTTGCATGTCATTCAACTAACAACATCACATAAGCTCATCTTTAAACCCTCTAACTGTCCTTCTCTCTCCTCTACCTTAAAAATCCGCCAGCCACACAGAACACTAAGATCCACTAATGAAAATCTCCTTGAACTTTACAAACCTTCATGTTTCCCCCAGGGAAACTCCTACTATCCTTCTCCCTGGCTAGATTATGGAACTCACTTCCCCCTCACATTAGAACTACCCAGAATTCCCCTTACTTTAAAACCTTACTCCACTCTCATCTCTCCTCTCTCTGGGAATGCTCCTGCTCTCACTCTTCCTGAAGCCTTAAACCTCTCTTTATCCTTTCCTACTCAAACTCAGGTATTGGATGTATATCTCTATCATCCCCATATATGATGTACTACTTGCACATGAATTGTACTACGTGAACATTAATTAGTTATTACTGTAAACATCTTAAAACGCTGTACTTGTGTTGTTTACTTCTGAATATTGTAAATATTGTTTTTCTGTTTGGAGCTTTTCTCCCTGGGCCTCCATTGAAAATGGGCTCATTTAGGCCCAATGGACTTTCCTAGTTAACAAACTACTACAAATAATACATAAATAAATAAATAAACAAATCAATAAAGAAATAAATAAATAACTAAATAAATATTTGGTGTCATAAATGGTTCCCAGTTAAGAGGTAATTAAAGTCACCCACGGATATGGTACTGAGTTATATGGTGGGTGTTTCCAGTGAGCAGAGATACATGTTATGGGTTTCCTGGCTCATAGAGGTGGACCTATAGCTTGTGAGGAAGTGGTATGGGATTTTGCTTATGGCAATTTGAATGTGGATAAGCTCAAGAGCATCATTGTTTGACCAGCCTCGAGGAATATTTATCTTTGATGTAGATCAAGACACCTCCACCTTTAGCCCCTGTCTGTGTAGCTGGTCTGTGTGCGTGGAAGGCATCACAGCCTTGCACTGCCACTATTATCTCCACGGCTTCAAACCACGTCTCAGTGATTGCACAGACATTAGTATTCTCTAGGGGTAGGAGAGCTTGTAGGGAGTGCGCTTTCTTGTTTATTCTCCTCAACAATGGCATTACAATGTAATACATAATGGAATAATAGATCAATGTTGTTCTTCCTACCTGCACTGCCTAATCTAGCTTTGCAGCCTATGGACATCCACATAGTTTTTCTGGTGTCACTGCTGTCCAGAAACATTCGGCAGCATTATGTATAGGTCTACATGTAAGTACACAAGAGTTTATCAACGCTTCTATAAACATATCTGAATACTTGACTATCTGTGATCATCCATAGTTGCCTTATTGAAGTGATTTCTGTCTGCAGATGTGTTTTATTCTTACTGCATAGTTTACAATTACATTTCCCAGCAGTGTGTCCGTTCACTCTATAAGCACTTGCAAATGATTGACAGCTGCTAGGCATCTTCAAGGTCTATGTCACATGACTGATATCCACATAGAGATAGCGCTCTGCCATTGAATTTTCTAAACATATTTTATTGGTACTTATACATCCATTTGCAGTCTGTGATTGTATAAGAGATGCATGTTTATCACTGAAACATTCACTTGCTTTATATGAGGTATGGATGCCATTTATGCTATGTGAGGTTACATAATATCACTTACTCACAATTTAAGCACAGATATATTTTCAGGTTATAGTCAGTTTTCATGTGTTTGTGTGTGTGTGTGTGTGTGTGTGTGTGTGTGTGTGTGTGTGTGTGTGTGTGAATATGTGTGTGTGTGTGTGTGTGTGTGTGTGTGTGTGTGTGTGTGTGTGTGCATGTGCGCGCGTGTGTGTATGTGTGTGTGAATGTCTAGCATTGCGCACAGTTGCCTGAATGCATGTGTATGTGTGTCTGCATAAATGGGGGTGTCTGTGCTAATGTGATACATGGGCTGGCAGGGAAAATAGAAATATGGTCAGCTCTGACAGTACAGAGTTCATTCAGAGACATGGCAACTAGCTGCTAATGAGGTGTTCCTCCTTGTGGCTTTATCTTGCCTTTGACTAGGAGATTCTCATTGTCTCACTAACTGAACAACCCACCTTAGCCAAGTAGGGAAGGTAGAGTGAGAGAATCTCTCTGAATCTAAGGGATTGCTTTCTTGAATTAAGTAAACTGGTAATGCCACTTTTGTTTTACAGATCATTTAATTTTCTTTCATTATCATTATGTAATCTGCAAATACAAAATTTTGCAGTGTTTTCTGAGACTTTTATTTTCTTTAGTGCAGATTTTCATAATTTCTGCAATAAAAAATAATCTATCATTTTTACAGTCATGCATGACAGGCTTATACAAGCGTCTTCAGATCGCTTGTTTTGTCCTGTTTTATGGCATTATCATGCCATATTTTTGAATTTATTGAAATCAACATGTTTTTTATATATAAAAGGATTATCTAGTTCAGTCCCTTTCTATTTCAATAGCTCATTTTTTTCATTTAACATCAAGGCCTTAGAGGACATTGCTATGTCAAGGTTTGTTTGCCTTTAAATAATGCATAATCAGAACATACGGTTGCTTAAGATTATGTTCTAAAGCTCAGAAACATTACAAATTGTCTTTACACGGCTTTGCTATGAACATTCTCTCAAAAGGGACAGCAACAATAAGTCTATGAGTATGGCATTATGAATACAACAACTAAAAGCTGTTCTCTGGTCTCTTTACGTTTGTAGTGGAATACATTATAATACACTTTTCTTTCTGCTGAGCTGTACTGCCAGTGATAAGCACGTATATGACCTTCTTATGTGAGAGCTGTAGCTAGGACAAATGGCAACATGTGCAATCCCCAGAATGTCACCGTCTGAAAGTTGAAGTCCTCCAAAGCTGAGCATCAAAACAAATTACAGATATCAGCTGTGACTACTTAAAATAGGTGTCCAATACAATGTGTATTCATGTCCAATCGGCAACACATCTGAGATACCAATCGCACCCCCAATAGCTTGCACATAGGACAGCTGCCCCTTCCCCTTTTGCTTTGCCTGAGCTACAGTACTGTGTTATGTATGGAGTCTGGTGCAGTTTAATAAGCACAGGTGTTGCTCATCTAATACATGTTGAAATAAGGAGCAAACTGCATCAAACCTTTCAGTGTTAACCTGTGACTGAATTAAAGCTGAGTGAAGTGATTGACAAGCACAGTTTTCTGACCCAAGCTCACTGATGGATTGTTTACTGGACATATGTGCTAGCTATGGACCGTCTATAATAAAGGCCATATTCAAATACAAGACTGCTTATAAATGTTCTTCGTCCAGAGTACCTTGGAGAGAGGACATTCATTTGTGCAATCAGACTTCAAGCCATCTGTTCTGGACATTGGGAATTTAAATGCAAAGCTGTCCACTGTTCACTACATGGTGGTGATTTGAATTGTATGGTTAGGATGGTGGATGGAAAACCTCCGGATTTCAAAATGTGCAGTAAAATAGTCCAAAGGAAAGAAGAAAAAAGCAGGTACTGGCCACCACACTGAACAGCTTCAAAACTTTTATTTCAAACACAATTAAAAATACAAGAATGAGCACTTTCGGAACCAAGCCCTTCTTCAAATACAAAACTCAAATGAAACTGCAGTTTGTATATAGCTCTTCAGTTAACATTCAGTACCGCACCCTCCTTTTCTTTAGTGCAGGTCTTAAAGGTATAACCCCATTTAAACCTGCGGGTTCGTATGCTGCTAGCTCATTGATCCATTTAGTTTCCTTCAACTATGTCTCATTAATCAAATCACCCCCCCTTTTGTTTTTATTTACTCATTGTATAAACATAAACTTAAACTTATGATTTTCATACTTAGAAATGTGCTGGAAAAGTGCATTATGTTCATGTTTTAATCTTACAGAGGACAAATGGTTCAAAATTCTGTTTTTCAGCATGCAGTTAGTTTTTCTTACATAGAATGAGCTGCAGTCCTGACAGCCAGGTAAACAACATTCTTTGTTCTACAATCTGCATAAAAATCAAAACAATATTATTTTCCTGATACAGGGTGTACATAGGATTCTGCCTCCACAATGTACTCACATGCTTTGCAATTTCTGTATATTTGTGTACCTACATGTTGTGTAAAATTGTGCCTACTTTTTTCTGTCTTCCCTTCATGACATAATAAATCCTTCAGATTTTTATTTCTTCTAAAACCAAAAACTGTTTTTTCTCCCACTACCTTGGCTATTTTTTCATCTGTCAGCAAAACATTCCAATTTTGTTTTATTATATCACATATCCCCCCTATGTTATTACTATATGTTAACATTAGCCTCACATTGTCCATCTGTGAGGCTCTAGACTGAACAGGGTTTCCATCCTGCTGTGTATGGGAGAACCAAGGCCTAGACCTATTACTTCTGTATTGTTAACTCTTAGTAATAGCATCTTTAACTCTATTTTCATTGTATCCCCTTTGACAGAAGTTTCTCTCTAACTTGTCTGTTTCTTGTTCAAAATGTGTATCCTGCGTACATATATGTGAAATTATATCAACCTGCCCTCTTATTATATCATTGAATGTATACCTTGGATGGATGCTGTCATAAGATGGCATGCTTTTCTTCCAACAGTTTTTTTCTGAATAAGGTCATGTCCAAAACTCTATTCTCATCCCTCAGCAATTTTACATCCAAAAATCCAAAATTCTATTGGAATACTGCATGTTAAATCCAAGGAAAATGGTCATAGATTCCAAATATTCTTCAAATTTTTGTAAATCCACAACCCCCCCCCATAACAAAAAACGTCATCCACAAAACGCACATAGAAAATTAACTTGTCCTTCCACGGATGTTGTCCTCCATATATAACTTCATTCTCCCAGTAAGCCAACACTAAATTTGCATAAGTGTTAGCACAGGGGGTGCCCATATTCACCCCCTACTTCTGGAGATAATATGCATCTTGTTTTAATTCTGTAAACCTTTGCTTATCACAATATCTGCATTGTTTTTCATTGAATTCAATGCAATGTGTACCTTAAAAATTTATATGGTAATTCAAACCTGCCACAGAACAAAGAGTTGAGACAGCCCAGCACTTTTACTCCACCTATTAACTCTACTGTTAACACTTTTTTGAGACTGTGTGAATCAGATATAAAGTGTTACCTAGAAGATAAGGGCAATAGCAAGTTTTTTTAATTTGTCCATTTCACAGAGGCAAGCATTGAATTCATTGAAAAACAATGCATATATTGTGATAAAACCAGCTGATAAGGGAGGAGCTGTAGTAGTAATGAATAAAAGTTTCTATCAGAGAAAAGTCTTACAACTGCTACAGGATGAACACACTTTTATTTGTATATCCCCTATAATGGTTAATCATATAGCTGACAAGGTAAATAAAAGGTTTACAGAATTAAAACAATTGGGGCAAATGTCAGAGGACTTGCACGCATTTTTATGGATAGTACATCCGATGGTGCCTATATTCAAGGCACTACCCATGATACACAAAGATCTGGTTGACCCCCCCCCCCCGAGACCTATCGTCTCAGGCAGGCGTTGGGTCACAGAGAATGTATCCATTTGGATAGAGTGTACATTGAAAAAAGTTTTAGCTACATTTCCTAGTATACTAAGGGATACAGGACACTTCTTAACATTGTTGCATGAGTGTATTACATGGAATAAAGGACAGAACTATATTATGGTTACATTAGATGTAAAGAATTTATTTACTGTCATTAGCAATACCTATGGCATATCAGCCATAGAACACATACTATCACAAGTAGCTAACTTTAAGCTGGATAACATTAGGCTGATAAGTGAGCTACTTAAAATGGTGTTAGAAAATAACATATTTGTGTGTCAAGATACATATTATCGCCATTGGGGGGGCTATGGGTACCCCCTGTGCTAACACTTTTGCAAATTTAGTGTTGGCTTACTGGGAGAATTAAGTTATATATGGAGGACAACATCCATGGAAGGA
Organism: Protopterus annectens; assembly: GCF_019279795.1. Classification (NCBI taxonomy): domain Eukaryota; kingdom Metazoa; phylum Chordata; order Ceratodontiformes; family Protopteridae; genus Protopterus; species Protopterus annectens. The sequence goes on along the minus strand of NC_056745.1, from coordinate 81,249,054 downwards.
CAAGTTAATTTTCTATGTGTGTTTTGTGCATGACTTTTTTTGTTATTGGGGGGGGGGGGGTCATGGATTTACAAAAATTTGTTGAATATTTGGAATATATAACCACTTTCCTTAGATTTACCATGCAGTATTCCAGTAGAGCTTTGGACTTTTTGGATGTAAAATTGTTCAGGGCTGAGAATGGAGTTTTGGACACAACCTTATTCAGAAAAAAACTGTTGGAAGAACAGCATGCTATCTTATGACAGCATGCATCCAGGGTATACATTCAATGACATAATAAGAGGGCAGGTTGATAGAATTTGACGTATATGTACGCAGGATACACATTTTGAACAAGAAATAGACAAGTTAGAAAGTAATCTCTATCAAAGGGGATATAATGAAAACAGAGTTAAAGATGCTATTACTAAGAGTAAACAATACAGAAGTAATAGGTCAAGGCCTTGATTCTCCCATGCACAACAGGATGGAACACCTTTTCAGTCTAGAGCCTCACAGATGGACAATGTGAGGCTAATGTTAACATATAGTAATAACATAGGGGGGATATGTGATATAATAAAACAGAATTGGAATGTTTGGCTGACAGATGAAAAAATAGCCAAGGTAGTGGGAGAAAAAAACAGTTTTTGGCTTTTAAAGAAATAAAAATCTGAAGGATTTATTATGTCATGAAGGGAAGACAGAAAAACGTAGGCACAGTTTTACACAACATGCAGGTACACGAAAGTGCAGAAATTGCAAAGCGTATTTGTACATTGTGGCGGCAGAATCCTATGTACACCCTGTATCAGGAAAACAATATTGTTTTGATTTTTATGCAGATTGTAGAACAAAGAATGTTGTTTACCTGGCTGTCTGTCAGGACTGCAGCTCATTCTGTGTAAGAAAAACTAACTGCATGCTGAAAAACAGAATTTTGAACCATTTGCCCTCTGTAAGATTAAAACTTGAACATAATGTACTCTTCCAGCACATTTCTAAGTATGAAAATCATAAAAAGTTTGTGGTTATACATTGGGTAAATAAAAACAAAAGGGGGGTGATTTAATTAATGAGACAGAGTTGAATGAAACTAAATGGATCATTGAGCTAGCAGCATAAAGAACCCCAGGTTTAAATGGGGTTATACCTTTAAGACCTGCACTAAAGAAAAGGAGGGTGCAGTACTGAATGTTAACTGAAGAGCTATATAAAAACTACAGTTTCATTTGAGTTTTGTATCTGAAGAGCTTAGTCCCGAAAACGCTCATTCCTGTGTTTTAAACAAATGTTTTGAAGCTGTTCAGCATGGTGGCCAGCACCTGCTTTTTTCTTCTTTCCTCTGGAATCTTTGTGAGCAGGCAGTCTTTGGTGGAGTATCTACAGTAAAATAGTCCAGGTAATGTCTAACAGATGCCTCTGTGCAGGATGAGTTCAACTCCCAACTCAGGAGGAGTTTCTCTCATATCCTGGAGAAGGGCAGGGCCATTTATTTATCTATTTGATTTTGTTTACCTGGCTAGAGCACTGATTAATTCTGACCAATTTCAGTCTCAACCTGGGGTAACAGAACTGACCAGACATACACAATAGGCAAGAGTACAATAACACATTAAGTGACAATAAAATAGAGCAATAGTACAGTACTGCTTTGGATACATAGTAACTCCAATGTATTAATTTGTAATATATACAAATGTTTCAAAACATTTGAAAAAACTGCAGTAAAATAAATTACAGGTGTGGAAAGAAGCAAGGATCCTAGTGGATGAGTTAGAGTGGAGAAGAATTAAAGTAGACTTAAGCTGTGTGACCTGAGGGGTAACAGGTACAGTGTGCTTGAGTAACTAAATGTGATTTTAGTAGAGAATGAAAGTATGGGTCTTTAATTTCTATGTTCATCGGAGCTTTTCTCCCCGGGTCTCCACTGAAAAAGGACTTTTTGTCCACTGGATACTACCCAGTAAACAAATGTAAATAATAATAAATAATTTCAGGTGGGAGAGACTCCCGCAGTTTGGGCCTGAGAAATGAGAATGCATGGTTAGAGATATGTAGCTTGAGGTGTGGTATTTATATTTTAGGGCCTGAGTGGTTCAAGGTTTTCAAGCTGCATGTGGGGGGGGGGGGTATGTCCTACTAAGTTTGAGGTAAAAGGAGGGGAAGAATGCTCATGCAGGAATATGACTGCTGTAATTCTAGAAACAGGTCTGCTTTTCAATTAACTGCACTGGGAGCCAGTTTGCCTTTTTAATGTTATACAGTGGTGTTAATTTCTTGGAGAACGTGGAACAAATCTACATATTTTAGTTTCTACTATTTGAATAGTGATGATGTTTTTAATAGAGGCTACTGATATAGGGGGGCTGAATTTGAGTTGAGAGAGTTGGATTTCTTTCCCTACTGCAGACCTGGTGAAATGTGAGAGAAAAGGGGATATTTTTGTGCCCAGAAAAGTATGGGATTTATATTTTTATATGCATTATCAACATACAGGTGGAAGTTGAGTGAAGGGTCTAACCAGAGACTACGGTGCTTGAAAGAGGAGACTTGCTCTAAGGGATGGTTGTTGTGATCATAGATTATTAGAATTTTCTTGGACCTGTTGAGTCTGAATGGACTGTTTTCAAGAACTCTTTCACTGAAGCAGTGGCAAAGAAGGTATGGTGAATATATCATGGTAGTACCTTTAGCACCCACTTGTGGATACCAACAATGAGATAAAGCATCAAGTTAAAAAAATCCTTTGGTGGTTTAAAGGATTTCCCAGAGCTAACCAACTGGTCAGATGATGTTGAAAGCCATGGGAGTCACAGAAGTGAAGGCATGAATGTGGAAATAATTTGTTAAATCCATAGGGAAAATTCTTTATCGATGCATCAGAGCTTCTGGCAAATTATCAGCAAATGCGGGATAGGAGGGATACTGCTTTGATTGTTATTAGGAAGAATGGAGAAACGCAGTCCTCAGTTGTAGACATATTTGAGAGGAGGAACGAGTACTTTGAGGAATTCCCGCATCCAGTGGGCACATGCTTCTTTGAGAAGGTGGGGGCAGAAGAAGCTAATGAAATTGGATTTTTTTTTTTGCGGTGATTGCATAGTTCTACAGTGACAAGGAAGCAGGGGTGGATGAAATCTGTCCAGAAATGCTAAATATGCTGGATGTTGTTAAGGTGTCATAGTTAATGCACCTTTTTAATGTTGCAGGGAAGGTAGGGACAGTACATCTGGACTGGCAAATTGGGATGTGGTCTCCACTTTCCAAAAATGTATAGAGGAAGGTGTGTTTTAATTATAGAAAGATCACACTTCTCAACTTCCCTAAAATGCCTATGGCATCTTACTGGAAAGGAAACTCCATCCAGAAAACAAGCATCTAATTATACAGGGGCAATGTCATGCTGTTCTGGCAATGGGACAATGTATCAGCTATTTCCCTTATGCAGGGGCAATGTCATGCTGTCCTGGCATTGGGACAATGTATCAGCTATTTCCCTTATGCAGGGGCAATGTCATGCTGTCCTGGCATTGGGACAATGTATCACCTATTTCCCTTATGCAGGAGCAATGTCATGCTGTCCTGGCATTGTGACAATGTATCAGCTATTTCCCTTATGCAGGGGCAATGTCATGCTGTCCTGGCATTGGGACAATGTATCAGCTATTTCCCCTTGCTTGTATAATGGATAGGTTGGGAAAGTTTATTGTTCTTGTCTCTGTGGTTTGTAGACCTGGACAGGCATATGAGTGAGTACTCCAGATTCACTTAGGGAGATGCTACAGAAGTATGAGTTTCTATGGCCAGTACTTCATGCTGTTTGGCCTCTGTATTTGTGGCAAAAGTTATGTTCACATTCTTTAGCTAAGTTGAATACATTTGTGGCAGGTACAGGACACCGCCATGGGTGTGTCTTTTCTTTCCTCTTGTTCATTATCATGGGCAGGATTTCAAGGTACATCCAAGGTTTGGACAGTGTCCAGTCTGAAGAAGTGATGGTTCCATTTCTGCTCTTCACAGATTTCATTCCTCATGACTATGATGCCCACTGTGCACTGCAGCAATTCACTGGAATGTAGTTGGAACTGAGTCTCAAGATGCACCTTGCAATTTACAAGTCAGTCTATGTTCCCATTCTGACATTTGGTCAAGAACTGTGGTTATCAGCCGAAAGGATGAGGCCACTAGAGATAGTGTGACACTGGAGCAAACATCCCAGCTACAAAATACTGTGGTCTCTGATTGCTCCAGTAAAATATACAGTAATTTCTTCCTGATAATAGTAATAGAACATGTTTAGCTAACACATGTACTATTACTATACAGTCTAAGCACCTGTAATCAGTTGCTAAGGGCAACTGACTGCAGACCTTTCAGAGTTGGAAATCTCTATTCCTGTATGAATATGAATATACTGAAAAATGTCCATTCTAAACACCTGTAATCAGATGATAAGGACAACGGACTGTAGAGCTTTCTAAATTGGCAAACTCTATTCATGTGAATATGAAAGAGAGATTGCTGAGAAATTTGCAGTCTAATCCATCCCTGATCAGTTGTCCTTAGCGACCGATTACAGAACTTTCCTAGCAATATATAGTCAGCTACTTATATGACTATTATTTTACGTTATGGCAGGAAGCCAGATGAAACAGTGAGTAATGTAGTTGCACTGCCCAAAGCAGAATATACATTTTTTTTTTGTAAATTTATCTTTATAGTGACCAAAGTGTGTGGGGGTGGGGTGGGGAGTGTCCATCCATATACCTCTCAACTTTGTTAAAGAATTTTGAATGTAGCCAAAAATAATGGGATAAAAATCAGATATTTTTTAAATATTACACAAATTATATTAAAGTTAATAGAACAAGATTTTTCAACAATAAGTATGAAACACTATGTCTGGCATTATTTACTTGTTTTTTAATCATCAGTGGTTTACCAGAAAACCAGGAACGGGGCAGAAAATAAGAGTTAAAATCAGTTACATGAAAAATCAGGGACAGTTAGACTGTATACCTTTCAAATTCTTAACTCAAGAATTCTGGACATACCCAAAATTAAAGGGGACAGAATCAGGGACGATTTTTAATTACTCTAATTCTCTTAAAAAGGTAATAGAACATCAAGGTTTGCATCAACGTGCATTTCCTAAAGAGTTACAAGTATGAAACTAATAGGTAACATTTTTGACTTGTCTGCAATCCTCAATGATTTTACCAGAAAATTAGGGACAGGGCCAAAAATATGAGATGCTCTGCAAAATCAAGATCAGTTAACAGATGTTATTCCATGTATACCTCTTGACTTCTTTGTTAAAAAATTCTGGAAATAACCCAAAATAATGGAAGACAAAGGCCCAAGATGGGAACAATTTTTGAATATTACTGTAACCAACTTAAAAGTTAAAAGAGCACGTTTTGCATCAGCATGCATTCTCTGTGTAATAAGAAGCATAAAGCTCTAATGTCTGGCATTACTGACTTGTCTGTAACCCTCAGTGATTCACTAGAAAAAAGGGACAGGGAACAAATATGACAAAATCAGAAATGTTCTGCAAAATCAGGGAGCACTGACAGGTATAGTTCTGCATAGTATTACCTTCACCTTTTACGGCAGCATGAATTTATGTGACCATTTTTTTATAATTTTGGTGTTCACAGCAGATCACCAGAAGTAGCTGCCTGTTTGGGGAGAAGTTGAAATATAACTCTTAACTGCACCTTATAATGAGGAATGTTCCTCATTTTGAATGTTTAAAATTCCATGCTCTACACTAATCTGCAGTAAAGAGGTCTGTGATACTTTCATTGTTGTGAATGCTTTTAACAAACAATCTAGGTAAATGCTGAGTTATATGGCTCAACAAAACACCTTTCTAATAGATATGAAAAAGCTGTTATTAACTCTGCTATGAACTTCCTGGTTGAAGTTGTAAGTGTTCATATGTTCCACATTTTGTCCATTTGTTCTGTGAGAGTTTGTGTTTCATGTTTTATTGATGAAAATTTGAGAGTTATGAGAGGCAGTCAGTGCATGAACACAAATTGCAGGCTGATGTTGATAGCTCACATTAAAGTGATAATTGCAGCAGCTTTGTGAGGAGGTGGGACTGAGCTTAGTAAAACTTTCATTACTGTTATATGATATTTTTTCACTTTGCTGTCAGAACAACAAATAGGTCTGAGGGCAGTGGTAACAATGCACACCACTCGCAGTACAATGCACTCATTTTTTTTGTTTAACTTTTATGACAATGGACATGGGGATGGGATGCCCTATAGGAGCAAATTGAAATACATTACTGTTGATGATGATGTGTTTTTTGCTTTCTTCTGAGTGAAACATAAGGACTATAGAGACTTGGGTATATTTTTTGGTGGCAGGTGATGTATGAAAGCAAATGATGGCTACAGGATCACTTGGGAGGGAACAGTTTGTGTTAAAGAGCAACATGACTATTACATGTATGTGATTCTTTCACATTCAAATGTAGTGTAGCATCTCAGGAGTGCATTCCACTAGGACACTATATATGTGTTTTGTACCCAAGTATATTATTAGAAGTCTGAGGGGTTTTTTTTATTTTTGTATTTTTCTTTTTTGTTGTGAATTGCCTTCAAGGAACCGACATATGGCATCTGCTACATACAGCAAATAAACCCCAGATTTTCAGAGGGCTTTTTTCATTACATTCTGGTACTATATCTGGTTTCAACAGGCTGCTATTTGACATCTGCATTAAAGGCAATGCAAAATAAATCTCCAGACTATATAGGCACTAAGTTTTCATTATATCAAAAGTAAAAATTCTTTATATTTAGGGGAATAGCAATCCTGTGGCATGGAGAGATAAAGACTTTAATGCACCCCGAATGACCACTGCTTGATTAGTGACAGGGGAGCTGGAGGGGCCACAGGGGGAGGATAAGACTGAGCAGCTGATGTTGGCTTACTGGGGGAAGGGAGGCAGCCTGAATGCTTGCTGCAGTATGCAGTATACAAGCCTGCTCAGCTCTGTACTACATAAAGGGTGATTCACTCAGTAAAGAGGTTGAGCATGAGCAGAAGTACACATGCACCTCCTGGGTTTAGTGATCACAAAGCTGCCAAGGCTGCCACAAGGGAACAACTAGGGTTGGGTTGAGCTGGGTGGGGTGGGGGGCGGACTGCAGCAGGTCAGATAGGCCTGTTGAACAAAGATAGAGAATTGAAGCAGCTGATGGTCATTTGCAGGGAAGGAAAAATCCTAATTTTTCACAAGAAAAAAATGCATGTTATCGACTGTAAGATATCATGGATACAGTGCCATACTTTCAAACAGCTAAAGCTCTGGAGACAAATTCAGTAATTTAAGAATTGTAGTCTTAGGTGTGTTTTGTAGCTGAATATCCTGTTGTTATTTGGTGAAAGTTGTGTAATGAAATCTCAGTGTAACATAGACATAACCTTTCAAAGACAGGACCCTGCAGACATAGGTCATGTCTTTACTGACAGGCTGACATTTTGCATTAAATATTTTTTTTTTACTGTGGGTTTTGTATTGAATTTTCCTCAGCATGTTGATACAGTGATGGCCTACACTATTTCATTACTGTGGAAGGTTGGCATAATGGTTAAGGTATTTACCTTTCAAACACAAGGTGCAGGGTTTGATTCTCCCATGGGGTAATTAACTATGCTTAAAATGGCCCACAAGGGCAGTTTGACTAGTACTAGTCTATGAGTTGTCATTACAAGACAACTAAATGCTGTATTTAATTCTCCTAAATATAAAGATTTATTTTCTTTTTATCACTGACTACCCCCAATTTTATATTCATGTGTAGTAAATTGCATTTCACAAAAATAAAGCTGTGTATGTATTTTTACAGGTGGAATTACCAGCTAAGGGCATCTTGTAGCTGAGGGTCATGATATATTATTTTGAAGAATTTGCTATAATACTTTGCACAGTTACAGAGAAATGGTCCTTTATTGGTACATATCACCGGTAGTCTGATGTAGCCATTAGAATGCTCTGGCTTTGCCATTCATACAGTTGGTTGACAATTTTTTGTGCATGCAAGTGAACTGCTGTACATTTTCAGCTAAGGGCCATTTGTGCAAATGCTGTTTTAGGTGAATTCCGGTTGGTTGATAAAGGTGAGTGGTGGAGCCATTCATTTGTATGCAACTATATGTGTGTTTTAGGGTTAGACTAAAGGATAGGTAAGGGTACAGATTTAGTGTGTTTGAAAGTGTGAGTGTTTTAAGATTAGGGTAAGGGTTAAGTAAGGTGATACATTTAGTTGTGTGTGAGTGTGTGTGTTTTAGGGTTAGGGTAAAAGATATGAAAGGGGATAGATTATGTGTGTGCATGTGTCTGTGTATTTGGTGTGCTCTCATGTGTACTGGTAGTGTTACAGAAAGGGGATTTTAAGGTAAGCTGCATTATAGGGTTAGGTATAGCATGCATTATTAAGACAGAGCAGCGAGGTTGACTATATCATTTGAAATGCAGGATTAGATGAATTAGATGCTGAAATCAAAATTATCATGAGAAATGTTAATCTCAGATATGCAGACAACAACACTCTTATTGCTGAAAGTGAGGATGAGTTAAAGAGCCTGTTGAAGATAAATGTAGTATCAGATTTCATTGTCCTGGGCTCCAAAGATCTTTGCAGATGGTGATTGTCACCAAGAAATTACAAGGTGCTTGCATTTTGGAAGGAAATCTATGGTAAATCTGAACAAGATACTAAAGAGCAAAGACATCACTTTGTAAACAAACATCTGTATAGTCAGTGCTATGTTTTTCCTAGTAATAGTTAATCCTTTTGAATTGTGGTGCTGGAGAAAATTGAGAATTCCATGGATTACAAGAAGATGAAATCAGTGAAAACTCAAAGAAATAAATCCAGGCTGTTCACTGAAAAACCTGATAATAAAACTAAAAGTCACTTACTTTGGCCACAGAATGTGAAGTTCACTAGAGAAACACTAATGCTGGGAAAGATTGCAGGCAGAAGAGGAGGAAGACAGAGACTAAGATGGCTAGATAGAATCACTAAAGCAATGGATAAGAATTTGGAAAAACTAAAAGATGGAGTTTCTGACAGACAGGCGCGGTGTGATTAAATCCTTGCTGTTACAAAGAGTGAAGCTTGACTGAACAACTAAAAAAATGTTTGAAATTAATACATTATGCTAAAAATCCCTTTATTTTATTTAAATTCAATAAAAGAAAGATTAAGTTTAAAGTCTGTCTGAGTCTATTTTTGTTAGGGTCTACATTAAGTAGCTGCAGTAGGCAAAGACAGTTTACTAGTATTGTGCGATCTAGCAAATGTTTTGGCACAGCTGTTCTTTTATCTATACCATAGCATTAAATTATTGGTATCATTTGATATACTCCCCAAGAATTGGGTCAATCTATCCTTAAGATGAGACATTAAACTGAGGTGTCATCTGCCCGGTTTACCTGAAAGGAGGTCATTGTCCTAGTTGCATTAACCCAGTCAAGAAAGAGTAAATAAATAAATAAAAATAACTTAAAAGGCATGTCATTTCTAACAAAATTGTGTTATCCTTTCCCCTCTTTAGGGCAATTTCACCTCTCCCTATCATCTGATGAAGGCTTAATAATTTTTCAGCCGAAACCGGTCTGTTTGTTCTCCTTATGTTACTACAATAAACTTTATTGTCAATGTTTTACTGGTTCATGCTTTTTTTGAATCATACCAAGAACATTTGGAGCCGTGCAGCTACCATACTTGCAGGGTATTTCCACTTGTGTACCCAGTTTTTGTCTTTCCTTCCACAGGTTTTGTTTATTGTTCTTGTTCAATAAACACATAAATAAAGTCAATAAAATAATAAGTAGCTGCTGCTTTGTAGTTTGTTTGTGACTTTTGCAGTTTTCCTTTTCTAACTTATCAATTCTTTCAGCTTGTGGATTTCTGCAGATCAGTACATCTGCTTGTAATACAGTTTTGTATAAAATTCTGTAGGAAGAGAACTTAAGAACTGCAAATATAAAAGAAGAATTGCAACACTGGACAAGCAGGATTTCAGTTTTTTGTCCATGTGATGACCGTTTCAAAGAAGATTGTCAAATCTGTGATTCTTTTAAACTTCTTCTATTTTAGACAGGAGAAACAAACTAGCTTTAGAAAAATGCTAGTTCTGCTTCCATACCCACTGAGGTCTCAACCTGTCCCGATTGTCCACTGGGTCATTTACAAGTCCTGAACTATTAACAAGATCTGGCTCTTCTGAGGCTGAAACTAGATCTACAGGTGTTCATTTTGATGTTAACTGGAGTTTTTGTGTTAGCTGTGGCTTCTGTGGTGGGGCTTCATTCTTCACCATCAGTGACTTTGCATGTTAACTGGAGTTTTTGTGTTAGCTGTGGCTTCTGTGGTGGGGCTTCATTCTTCACCATCAGTGACATTGCCATTGATATGAATGGTCACTGTTAATGACTCTGGAGTTTTGGCTACACACAGATACTACTGTCAGCCTGACATCTGGGGGCAACCTTGTTTCTACTTGGGTCAGGTTTTCAGCCTTTAGCATTAATGACATATGACATTAATGTCAACTTTGGGACTGACTGGTTTCGCAACCTCACTCATTGGGTTGGGCTCCCAGGGCAGAGTGTGGAACTGAATTTCTTGGCCTCAGCATCTTTCTCAATGGCTTAAATCTTTAGTCATTTTGGATCAATTCCCTCAGCTGAGGGAATGATGCTGCCGCCAACTGTAATGTTGTTCATAGAGGCTTAGCTGCATTGCACTGGCTTAGTGCCTGAATTGACTTCAACTTTGCATTTGTCTGGCACATTGTATATTTACCATCTCTGACTAGAACAGAGGGATTGGAAGCCAGCTGCAGAATGCCTCTATCACTTCTGGACATGCTCCATCTTCGTCCTCAGCAAGGCCTTCACTTTTTTTTTTTTTGCTTAAATATTTTCATTGATTTTACAAAATGAATGTAATTTCATAACTTTGCAATATAAAACATAATTTACTCAGGTTAACAACTATATACAGTCAACAACTATAAAATCTAAACAAACTATTTACAAGGGTGCCTAAGTCTAAAAGATATTACACATTTTTACATTTAAAACTTCTCTCTCATCTCTCTCCATTATTTTGTTCACTTTCTTTCATGGATTGTAATAAGATGTGGGTCTTTCTCTTCTCATTCTAATGGTTTTCATTTCCATTCACGATACATTCAATATGATGCTTCCATAGTCTTTAAATGTGGGTGAAGTCTCACTTTTCCAATTTGTAGTAATGGTTTTGTGTGCTACAGCCAGTAGTTTCCATAAACATGAAAACTTTGTTCTAGCAACAGATTGAGGTATGGGAGCATTAAACAAAATCAAAGATTTAGACAAATGTAAATTATCATAATTAACTTTATCCCAAAATGGTTTAAGTAAATGACAGTCATAAAAGATATGTCTGCAATCTGCTCTCAAGTTCTTTTTATATCTCCAACATCCTATATTTTCTTTAAATATTATTTCCATTTTATGTGGTGTTATAAAGGACATGTGAATAAATTTCCACGTGAACAGTTTCCATTGCAATGAAAGAGATGTTTGTTTAGTGGAAAGAAGTTTACATTTTTTGTCATTGTCATTCAGCATTTGATTATTTATTGTTTTATAGTAGTCCCAAAGATTCTCTGTATGATATAATTTCTCTTTCTTAATTATTTCATAGATGTTTCCCATATGAACTCCCCACAGGAGGGGTCCATTCCAAATAAAGCTTGGAATGATGGAGTTGATATCCCACCATCTGTCCAGATGGCCACCAAGTATGAGGAAGTTTTAAAAATGATGAGGGACAAGGAAGATGTTCCTTTGATCCTACCCTATCATCTCACCTTACCTCATCCAATAGAAGGCTTCCAGTCCTCCAAACTTCTTCCTGGGTGGTCTCACCATTTAACAAAATGGTTTGATTGGTGGTCAAGAATGGCTTGGAAAACTCCGATGTTGTGGCTTAAGATCTTCTGGTCTCCCAAGGAGTGAAACTCTTGGTCACAGATGCACATACCTCTTAATCTGCAGACATTGAAAATAGGAACAAAGGGCCCTTGAAAAGTACGAACATACAGCCAAAAATATGAACATCTAATTAGCATTACATTTGAATACCAAATAGCACATAACGATTCCTGCTTCCACTAGGAATGAGGACTGCTATTCAGAAATAAATGTTTAAAAACAGAATAACAACAATAAAAACATATAAACATATTATCAGAGAGGTAGTAAAAAATATGTAGACTTTAATGAACTGTATCACAAAACTCTACCATATGAGGTCATTTATTTTTACTTCAGAAAAAGGAGTTGTAAGATGTGGGTCCTTTCTTTAAATTGTTGCCTTTAGTGGGTTGGTCATGTAGTGTGGTTTTTTATGTATCACACAGCTTTAAAAATTATATCTGATGAACGGGATTCAGAAAATTATGTGAAGGGTAAATCAAGCCTGAAAACAAAGGCATAACGTCAAAAATAGGGACATCTTAAATCAGGCCTGAAAATTTATTTTTTTTTAATTTTATTTTGTTGTTTTTTTTAGGTTTGTCTGACTAAGTTTAGTCAAAAAAATTTTAAACAGAGGCCTGGGGATAAAAGCTCCAACACATTACAGACATTTTAAACAAACATTCAGTAATATACATGAACAGACATTAAATAATATACATTAATAATTACATATACATTTGCTAATTAGATTACATTCATATGAAAGTAGAGAACTATTGCAGTATACAAGATACTTATGCATTAGTAGATGTTGAACACTGAACATTTGTAGAAATGTATTAGTGGGTTTTTCAGATAGGTAATAGATCAGCTATTTAAAAGTTAGAAATTCAAAGAAAAAGAGATGAGGAAAGGAACTAGGTAGGGCATAAAAGGTTAATATTGTAGTTAAGAGGTGGGGTGAAAAGCAGGCTCAGAGACAGTTTATATATATATATCTATATATGATTGTCACAAGAAGTATAGGTGTGGGGTGTAGAGTGTGACAAAACAATATAGCTGGGAGATGCTTGTAAATCTATTCAGGTATTTGTGAAGACAGGATGTGGGGCGTAGGATTCTGAATGAAGAGAACTGGTTTGACGATATGGCAAGCTGAAGATGAAAGTGGCATTTATCCTGGAGCTGTACAGGACCAGATCCATTGATCTGATAGCTGAAGTGGTAGTTGAGTTTTAAGCAAGTTTGCATTCTGAATGGATTTCAGTGCGAGTGGAATGTGGTTCCCTAGTTTAATTACGCTATTTGAATATAGGAATTTTCTTCCAACATGAGAAGTATGCAGACCCATCAGATAGACTTAACTATTTTAAATGTTACCCTTAGGAAGTTTCTGATGCAATAATCAATTAAATAAAGGAGTCATGCATTGGCAAAACTTGGGAAGCACTTTAATGCATTCTCTCCATTTTGCCTTGTCTGATGGCTATAAAGTATCCATTGTGCATCCTTCATTTCTGGAGAACTGGCTGATGAGATGAACCATTGAATAAGGGGTTACCAGATAGGGATTTAAAGTTGAACTTACAGTTGCAGATATCAAATGTGTCTTTAATAGTTAGTATCACCAAGTGCCTAACTAATTACACTGTACACATTGCAAAAAAGAAAAGCAATAGGCATTAGGTTAGCCATGTGCCGTACTGCCTGGTCACGTCATACTAATTTCAGTGAAGTACTAAGGTGACCATTATTAATGGTCCCTTTGATGATTCTGTCCGATTTGATTAAGCAGTGAAAGCTGAAAAAAGAAAATGAAACAAGAAGGTTAGACACTTATAGACCTTAGGGTCAAACTTGAAATGCCTCCATGCTCATTATCAAGTATACAGTGCAGCTCACACCATCTTTGGTTTTAATATGGCCAACAGTAAAGCAATAACCTAGGATCTGGGAGCGGACAACTAGGTAGCAACAGCTTTCAGAATGGTCACCATATAAAAGGCAGTAATAATTAGTAAAATAACCAAGTATGCAATGGTTCCTCTTCAAGGAGGGCAGCAGAGTAATACATGAGGCCTTTCCTAAATTTCCCACTCTGGAAACAACTGAGGGTCATCTATCCGTTCATCTGTCTAAATGGATGGTTATATCCCATCTGCCCCTCCATCTGTACAGATGGTTATATCCCATCTGCCCCTCTATCTGTCTGTATGGATGGTTATATCCCATCTGCCCCTCCATCTGTCTGTACAGATGGTTATATCCAATATTCTCCTCCATCTGTTTGTATGGATGGTTATATCCCATCTTCTCCTCCATCTTTTTGTATGGATGGTTATATCCCATCTGCCCCTCCATCTATCTGTATGGATGGTTATATCCCATCTGCCCCTTCATCTGTGTGTATGGATGGTTATAGCCCATCTGTCCCTCCATCTGTCTGTATGGATGGTTATATCCCATCTGTCCCTCCATCTGTCTATATGGATGGTTATATCCCATATTCCCCTCCATCTGTATGGATGGTTATATCTCATCTGTCCCTCCATCTTTCTGTGCAGATGGTTATATCCCATCTGACCCTCCATCTGTCTGTATGGATAGTTATATCCCATCTGCCCCTCCATCTGTCTGTATGGATGGTTATATCCCATCTGCCCCTCCATCTGTCTGTATGGATGGTTATATCCCATCTGTCCCTCCATCTGTCTGTATGGATGGTTATATCCCATCTGCCCCTCCATCTGTCTGTATGGATGTTTATATCCCATCTGTCCCTCCATCTGCCTGTACGGATGGTTATATCCCATCTTCCCCTACATCTGTCTATATGGATGGTTATATCCCATCTGCCCCTCCATCTGTCTGTATGGATAGTTGGTTCTACCTGACTTCGTCGACAGTGCAGAAGACCGACAACGGAATCCGGAGCTCCAGAACATCGACAATGCAGAAGACCGACACGACGGATGACAACACCGACGCTGAGGATGCCGACATGGGAAAAGGCTGTGTGAGTATGCGGTAGTGACGGACGTTAGGGTGCGAGTCAGGTAAGTGTGGATATTGACGGTCTGTGGGGATAGGGGTGGGTTAAGTGAGTTAGGGTTAGGGAGCGATAGGGGTGGGTTAAGTGAGTTAGGGTTAGGGAGCGATAGGGGTGGGTTAAGTGAGTTAGGGTTAGGGAGCGATAGGGGT
>NC_056745.1:81188861-81228861 GCF_019279795.1 Protopterus annectens | reverse complement strand
AAGCAGAAACTAAAGAGAGCGGGTGCCTCGACCATAAAGGCAGAGAATGAGATTTCTGCAAACAACACGAAGAAGAGTACATCTGAAGCATACACCAAAGACATTGTAGGCAAACAAAATGTGGAAAAGGTAACTCAGTAACATTACTTAAAAAACTATAAAAAAAACTGCCATAATGAATTACATTTTTAAATGTATGTATGTAACTGTATATATTACTGCACTTTCTTACTCAAATACATTATATCTTCTGTTTTACTACTGCAGATTCTATATTGTACACGTCTGTAACTTCTCATCCTACGATACTATTGTTTGCTCTATTAATTTGTACTCATCTCTGACTTTTGTATTTTAATCGTATATGTGGAGCTTTTGTATTTTTTATGATTGTCACGTATGTGGAGCTATTCTCCCAGGGTCTCTGCTGAAAACGGGTACCTGCTTGCCCAGTCAGACCAACCAGGTAATCAAATATAAAATAAATAAATAATAAATAATAAATACTTAGTTGTAAATCTGCATATGACTATGCAGTAATTTAGTTTGTTGTGAAGATCATTGCCATAAGGTTTGCTCCATGGCGTAGAGGGATGGACCACTGAGGTCCAGATGACATAAGTTCAGTTTGTTGTTCTAGTACCAGAGGACATGTGCAGGGAGGAGGAGGATGTGGTCAGCAAGATTGGCAGCTCATCCATCCTGAGGGAAGAAGCAGCTTATGCTGGTAATTTGACACCTAGCACAGACTATATATCATTGCACTATGTAAGGGGGTAGTCAGCAGTTATCAGGATGTGGTGGGAGGGGTCATACAAGCAGCAGAAGTTATAGCGGCAATTAGGCATGCATGGTTGTGTGAATGCATGGAACTCACCTTTTACCTGATGCAGACGTAGTAGATCTAGCCAGGCATGCATGGTTGTGTGAATGCATGGAACTCACCTTTTACCTGATGCAGAGGTAGTAGATCTAGCCAGGCATGCATGGTTGTGTGAATGCATGGAACTCACCTTTTACCTGATGCAGAGGTAGTAGATCTAGCCAGGCATGCATGGTTGTGTGAATGCATGGAACTCACCTTTACCTGATGCAGAGGTAGTAGATCTAGCCAGGCATGCATGGTTGTGTGAATGCATGGAACTCACCTTTTACCTGATGCAGAGGTAGTAGATCTAGCCAGGCATGCATGGTTGTGTGAATGCATGGAACTCACCTTTTACCTGATGCAGAGGTAGTAGATCTAGCCAGGCATGCATGGTTGTGTGAATGTATGAAGCACAGTATCCCTTCTCCCCTCCCATCTGCTACAGAGATTGAGAAGCTAAGCATATATAAAAAATGCCCCTGATGGCTGCATGGATTCAGCCTCATGTGGCAGGTTGTGTCCCCTTAGGAGAATGACTAGACTGATTAACTGTTGCACTATGAAGAGAAATGCATGGGAGTAAAGGTCACTGGAGTGCTTTTGCATGGTAAGCAGTGAAGGAGGAGGGACCCAAAAAGTTATTAAAAATAATTTACACTGCAATGTATAATGTGAATTAAACATAGACACTAATGGATGCAGCCCCCCAGGCTGTTCACTTAAGTAATCTATAGGGTTGCATGGATGCAGTGTCTCACTGAGGTTATTCAGGGGAGCACAGCTCTAAATAGATACACCACGTACCCTAAGTATTTATTTGTTTGTTACCTAAGTTAAAATGTACTGATTCCTAGGCTTCTATCCTGGTTAGTGATAAGTACAACTCTATCTTAACTTTATTAAAAGAAATATACTGTATGATATGGTTTTGTATTAATTCAAATGATTTCCCGAGATTCAATTGCCAACATGCGTATTTGCAAGCATTAGATTCGGCCAAAGATTCGGCTTCATTTTCTCTTTTGTCAGCTTTTGTATCTTTGAATCAAAAAATCAGTAATAATGAAATGATAGTTACTCCAAAAATGACATTACAGACTGACTGATATTAAAGACTCCACTTTGCCTAGCAAACTGTAAAGCGATACAACTGATAAACCCATGAAAAAAACACCTTAGTAAAAACTTATAAAGTTTGGCCAAACTCTCTCCTCATTACATTGAAATAACTATCACAAAGATCCTTGACAGCCTAAAATGTGCACAAAAATCATCTGTCAGCCTACACTCAATGCATAAAGGATACAATAAGGAATATGCTTCTACCATAATTAGAACATGTCCTACCACTTGGTTATGGCCACACACCACCAAATCAGTCTAGAACGGCTGATGCAGTTAGTGCACATACCATTTCTAGCTAATTAAAGCAAATACCTTACCAGTTAAGGAATGCATCATCATGTTTTCTATAATGTGCAGCGTCATAAAGAATAGACTCTCCCAATCATTAGTAAGCAAATTTGGAGCAACTGAAAATCCTTATCCATTAATTAACACATGCCTCATGCACTCCAAACTTAACTAGACTACATTTTAATATTAATACAGCAGAATGTTATTTTCCTAAAATGGGACCTTCATTATGGAATTCCATCTTTTTAAATATAGGAACTTAGCCAACACTAGACTCATTCAAAAAATACTCTTTGATCAAGGCCAATATTCTACCAAATCTAACACCTTCTACCAAAACCCCAAATGAAATCAACCATTGTAGTTTTTAGAAACAATTTCATTTTTATTTCTTATGATCACTATTTAGCACTCTATCCACATTAAAATCAGTATCTTAACTCAGTCTACATCTCTTCCGTCTCATTAAATTTGAAATCTGTACTAGCTCACATAAATTAATTGTTTGCTAAGTGAAATAAGTAGATACATACATAAATAAAGTGACAGATGCATAAATAAAAACACTGCATTCAATAAAATGGCAGTAACTAGTAGAGCTACATATTTACAAGCCCTTATACACCATAAAAAAGTATGTATATCAAAACATTTATTTAAATGCAAGTCTGGTAAGAAAAGAAGAAATGGTGGTTGTCCATTTTTAAAATGAAAAAAAAAAAGTTTTGGAGTCTATAACAGATGTTTACAGGGGCAGGATTGGGTAATTAAGGGTTATAGATCTATTCTGTGTAAAACTATTTTCATCTACTGAAGCTGAGTCATGCATCTAATTTGGAAGTGAAAGCCTGGCTGTTATCCTGTTCTCTTCCTATTGTATCTGTGGCTAAAAGGGGGTTACAGGAGCGGAGCAGTGGGGGTGAAGGTTACTTAATTTCCACTTGTAGTTACCAAAATGGTTTCTGATGCCAGATGTTTCCTGATTATTTAAGAGGATTTTCCTACCCTGATGACTGTTCTCTGGCATTTTCAAAATCTCAGCCTATGCAGTGTATTGCAGTATTGTTTTAAAGACTACCTTTGTGAAATCTGTACATTGACTATAGAGATTTCCTGTGACTGCACTTAGGAGAACAAGGACTTAGAACTGGTATGGCAGAAAACTATATCAGAACAATCTGTATTTCAAATGGAATGGATGTCCTGCATCTGAATTTCTGAATTTAGAATATCTGGTGATTGGGCATTGATACTGTGATTGTCTGAGTTTACTCCAGTTTATATAATTATTTATAACATTTTTGTACAAGGTACCTTGCTGTAATGTAAAACAAGGTACAAGTTTCAGTAACTGTTAAGCCACCTACTTCAGTGACCACATTTCTACAAAGCAAAAAAGGCCTTCATTAACCCCTGCTCCATCCTCAAGCTTGAAGAAGATAAATAGTCCCAGGCATACTAGGTCAACATTGTCTTCTGTTTCACCTTGAGCCTGACTTGAGTTGAGTATTCTTCCCTCTGCCACCACCACTCATCAAAGGATGCCTTATTTACAAAAAAATAAATCTTATGAGACCAGCTTCATTATAGGTTCATAGGTTCATAGGTTAAGTGACATAGCAGTGAGGTATGATCACAAAAAATGAGAAGAATCCCAGACATGTATTGGAAGAAGGTCTAGGCACGTGTCAGCCTGGCCATTTAGTTAATTAGCTTCTAGTTCAATATGAAGTAGTAGGAGAGATTCAGAAATAAATTGATGATGGAACACAAGATTCTGATTGTATTTCTCAAAAGAAGAGATATTAAAATTGGTACAAACAGCTGTCAAGGTGAGACCCCATATCACTGCATCTATAACATGGTAGATGTCGACTTTAGAAGATGCTGCCACTGGTAGTACTGTATGAGTATGCATGGCTTAGTATGCAACACATCCTGTAAGACATGAAGGGTCAGCTCCTTATATGCATTGCTGGACAAGAGTATTGTGTTTGACCTCCATTTTCAAAAGTTATTAACAGAATCAGAATAAATGGGTAAGATCACATAAAATATAAAGTAGAGCCACCATGTCATTATAAAATATTCCAGAAACTTTTTTAATAACACCAGGGCTTTCATTCACAAACAAACCACTTAGCAGCATTATTAGCTAAAAAAATGTAGAAAAGAAATGGCAGGTCAGCAAATATGATAGTATCACCACAGCTAACGCAGTGACTTGTTTAACGAGACAGACCTAAATAACAGTCTTCCCTCATTATCTCTACTACCCTCTCTTGAAGAAGTCTGCCCATTATGCCTACCTTCCCAGGTTTATTTTGCATACAACAAGAGAAAGCATCCAGCTGCCCTTGTTCAAATGCAACTCCTACTGGACATTCAAGCAATGCAACTAGTACTTTTGACCTTTGACACAAAGAATCTATGGGTTCTATCCAAGGGGTTTCCTGAAGTAAACAAGAATGTCTTTGAGACCCATTCAACGTCTCGTATTAGAACAAGCTTATCAGGACAAAAAAAATAGATTCTTGATTCAGTTTTCTCTGTAGCACAGTGTGTAAGACCAGTGAATTCTTACTCAAAGCACAGGTGAGCCAGGGTTCAAATCTAGATTGACATTTTAAAATCAATTATTTTTCATGATTCAGAATGTGTTTATATTTGCTATGGAAACGTTTCGTGGTTACTTACTTATTCTCACCCATAAAGCTTAGAAACAGCTTCCCAATTTTTGTGCTGAGGATTTTACCAATTCACTGCTTTGCTGATGTTGTTTTTTTTTTTTTTTTTAAACCCAGTGCATTTTCCAAATGGATGGGTCCAGTATTTGCTCATCTCAGATTTTTAGAAGTTCACTCCTTATCTGGAAGACTATATTCTTCAGACTTTCTCCCTTCATTGATTATACATTACAGTCCAACAAGCTCTGCAGTGGAAATAGACAATGTATACCACTCAAGGAGACAAAACTGAATCTGCTAATTTCACCGAATAAGACATTTCTTTTTTTTTGTGGTTTCCTTAATACTAAATCTTCAGTAGTCATTGTGCCTCAAGACAGGGTTAAAAAGATAATCAAATTTTTCTTACATCTTATAGCAAAAAAAAAAAACTGACTGAAAGGACATTTCAAAAGGCAGTAAGCTATATGTTACCCTTTATTCTCATGGCTGTCAATGCTAGATTATATAAGATGAATGTTTAGTAGTAGATGTAGAATATCTGAAATTAGAGTTTTCAGCCTCTAGACTTAGTTCTCTACTAACCCTAGCACTCATGAAAGGATTCCACTGATGGGACTGCATGGTTGCTATCAGAGGCAACATTCTTTTCTTTCATTCTCCAGACCAGAAGCTTAAAACAACACTCTTAAATTATGCTTGCAGAGAACATCTGTGAAATGAAGTTTATGGCTTGATGGCTTGATTGAAGCAATGAAACACTAAACATGAATGTGACTTGTTGTAGTCATAAGCAACTTATTACAGTTGCAAGAGTGGAGAAGAGCACCTCCTTGTTTTGCTTTCCAGCTTCATGCTGAGAGGACACTCGTTTGTGGATCTGCATAGGGCACCAAATGACCTAGCTGTAGTTCTGTCCCAGACAATACAATGGTAATGCTTATTTCAACAAATAAAGTGGTATCCATTTCTATGTCTTTTGGACCTTGCTGTAGTTCTGTCCCAGACAATAAAATGCTAATGCTTATTTCAACAAATAAAGTGGTATCCATTTCTATGTCTTTTGGACCTTGCTGTAGTTCTGTCCCAGACAATAAAATGCTAATGCTTATTTCAACAAATAAAGTGGTATCCATTTCTATGTCTTTTGGACCTAGCTGTAGTTCTGTCCCAGACAATAAAATGGTAATGATTATTTCAACAAATAAAGTGGTATCCATCTCTATGTCTTTTGGACCTAGCTGTAGTTCTGTCCCAGACAATAAAATGCTAATGCTTATTTCAACAAATAAAGTGGTATCCATTTCTATGTCTTTTGGACCTAGCTGTAATTCTGTCTCAGACAATAAAATGGTAATGCTTATTTCAACAAATAAAGTGGTATCCATCTCTATGTCTTTTGGACCTAGCTGTAGTTCTGTCCCAGACAATAAAATGGTAATGATTATTTCAACAAATAAAGTGGTATCCATTTCTATGTCTTTTGGACCTAGCTGTAGTTCTGTCCCAGACAATAAAATGGTAATGCTTATTTCAACAAATAAAGTGGTATCCATTTCTATGTCTTTTGGACCTAGCTGTAGTTCTGTCCCAGACAATAAAATGGTAATGCTTATTTCAACAAATAAAGTGGTATCCATTTCTATGTCTTTTGGACCTAGCTGTAGTTCTGTCTCAGACAATAAAATGGTAATGCTTATTTCAACAAATAAAGTGGCATCCATTTCTATGTCTTTTGCAGAATAGCTGCAACAATTTAGTAACATGCGATCAACGCGTCAGATTCCATAAAGTTTGTGGAATCCAGTGCAGTGCACAGAGTTCTGCACAAAAATTGCAGATAACCAAATAATGTGCAAATATGCCTCAGTGCATGGAAAATAACTCAGCACAAAGCAAACATAACCAGCAACATCTGCACAACCTCAAGCAGTCACATCAAATCCGTATCCCAAGAAAAGTTGTTCATATACTGAGATAAATATATGCATTAACAATGTACATCTAGGGAAATTATATAACCGCAGTGCAATTTGTCTGGAAAGTGAGAAATATCCACAAACAATTATGGATATTGTTGTAAATCATAGAAGGACATATATACATACAATCATCACAATTTGTAGAATCTGACAGAATCCACAAAATTTCTAATAAAAAAAAAATTAAGTTAGGTAAGTGAGGTGAAGGGCAGTCATGGTCTTTTTGCCATATATATAATATATATATATATATATATATATATATATATATATATATAAAACATATATGTGTACAGGTGGAAATATATGCAAATATGTTTATGCATGTCATAAGATAA
Source organism: Protopterus annectens (assembly GCF_019279795.1). Classification (NCBI taxonomy): domain Eukaryota; kingdom Metazoa; phylum Chordata; order Ceratodontiformes; family Protopteridae; genus Protopterus; species Protopterus annectens. The sequence goes on along the minus strand of NC_056745.1, from coordinate 81,221,570 downwards.
GCTATTATAAAAAGACAGGCTATTGACATATGCAAAGTACAGAAAAGTAAGGGATTCATGAATGACGCTAAATAAAGTATCACTTCTGTATGTTCACTGATAGACCAGTGAAAGCCTATGCAGTATGTGTAGGATACTTGCACATATATACCAATCACAGTAATGTAATATAACATGGCAGAGTATTTGCCACTACATGCCACACAGAAAGCCATTGTGTCAGTGTGACAACATGACACAACAATGGCACAGAAATCACATAAGCAAAGACCTGTCATGTTGTTGAACATACATAAGAGAACACCAACCAATACAGAAATGGGTGCAATTCATACATGTGGATAACATGTGCAAATAAACATACCACGCTGATGTCACTGTGTTATGTGCAAACTATAGAAATGATATGGTATGTGAGTTGCTGTCATACCACCTAAGTATATACCAGAACAACACAAGCAGAACAATTGTGTCTCACTTGCATTATGCTAACTGTGACAGTCATTTCTGTCACATACAGGGCCAGAGTATATTGGAAATAACATAGTGTGCTGCACTATATGCATAGGAGTACACACACACACACACACACACACACACACACACACACACACACACACACACACACACACACACACACACGTAAAGAGTAGCACCCCTGCCCATATGGAGCAATGAATGCAGTAATTACAGCATATCATGTTCATCAAATTGGATACTTTATGTGTAATTTTATGTGTTTCATACTACAGCAGCATCATAATGCCACATATGAAGTGATATGTGCAGTGTACATTATGACATAGGTCAGAAAAGCATGTCAGCAATATGCTATGCCTCTGCAATTCTGCCTATACCATAAATATATGGATTTGGGAAGCACCATGTTGACACCATTGTATAAGCAGATCACACAGAACAAATCTTATGGTCTTGAGAGGCCACCCTGATGGGGTCAATCATCATGGATGACCTCTCTACCATTTTCCCAAAAGAAGTTGTACATGGCCCATGCATTCCTGGGAGAAGTTGCCCATCAGGTTCCTCATCTGTATCTGGAAGATGTCTGCATGTCTTCACTTCCTGATCTGATCCTAAAAATCATCCCCTTGCTATGGAAGTGGAGTTCTTCTATGATAAACATCAGGAACAATGGCACATGCGGGTCCTGTCCTGGTCTGTCATTGCCATCATTGACCCCAAAATGGTCTTCATCCTCTTCTTTAGTCAGAGTTGCATGTCAGTGGTCTGGCACATTGTCATATTCTTCATATGATAGGAAAGCTGCCATGAGTCCCACACTCAGGTTCAATATAGGAAAAAAAACATTATACATGCATACTAGTTATTTCCCAAATGCAATGAGCATATAACATGTCATACAAACTGACACAATATACATGTGGTGACTCTTCTGTATGTGATATTAAAGTACTGAATGATCTTATGCAACTGTAACACTGTATGTGATGAAAGGCTTGAATTCAATCTGTAACAATACACACAATGGTGTATAACATTGTTAAATAAAATTAAGAATTCAATACACAGGAGGTTCAGATTCAAAAGTTTACTAGTGTACACCAGGAGGCAAAAAACGTACAAGTACAGAATTTTGTCTGACATGAAACAGGAAGCACACAATTTTGTATAGGTTTAACATTCAAGCTATGCCCATCTTACTGATGTGATATGTCACAGGGCATCTACATCACTTTAGCTTACAAGCCTCTATTCATTTAATCTGTTGATGCTGTATATTTAAAAAAAAAACTTTTCCTCTAGATACAATACGGCCTTGCTATCCAGCTGGTCAGTCATAATGTCTTTCTGTAAAGTTACTTGTTCAAGGTTTCATATCAGTTTGAATACAATAGCAGCTTCAGTCTTTTAATGCATGTCTTTGTTCTCTGTTACACTTTCTCACACAGCTGCGTGCTATCTTAGTAACACATATACAAGGCCATCTCATTCTAACAGGAAAGAGCAGAAGATTTCATTATTTCACACATTTAATTTCCTGACCCAGCAGATAATTACTTGTGAAAAGCATAAACATTAAAACTTGCTAAGCTAGCATTCTGCCAGGATCAGAGATCAGCTTTGCTTCAAGCCACACTGCAGTTTCAAAACTACTTCACATTTAGACATGAATTAATTTTACTACTATATGATTAATAGAATAAAATGCATTATATACTACTTTGCTTTTAAACTAGCATTTTTCATGCATTCAAATACACATTTGTCTAACAAACATACATCACAGTTATGTGCAAAACAGGTCTGTCATAAAACACAATCAGAAATCCACCTACATATTAGTAAAGACAGCATATGATGTGCCATTAAAATGATAAAAAACATATGAGACAGGCTATGCAACATGTTTGTTCAAGGTATATCACAGTGTAATACATCCCAAGGGGCCTAGTAGCTATAAATAGACACAGACTGCAGAGAAGACAACCTAGAGCTTATCTAAACAATCCTATCTTGGTTTGGGATTTACTGTGGAGTTGATTGGTAAGAGAAGTTTTATTTAAATTTATATTTTACTTTTATCACTGGTTTTCACCATTTGTAGGAAGGAAAGTATTGCTTGTAGACAGTAAGATTTATTTTAATTTGTATTTTGTTGTTTTACCTTTAATTTTCAGTGTTGGTTGTTAGAAAGGGATAGGTTTTAGACAGGCAAGTTCTAGCCATCCCAAGGGACCTAGTCAGCTACAAATTCACACAGAATGCAGGGAGGACAAGCCAGAGATTATCTAAGCAATCCTATCTGGGTTTGTTATTTGTTGAGATTTATTGTTAAAAAGAAGTGCGTCTGTGAGTGATAGTGAGCAGGAGCTACTGCACGCATTTGCGTGTGATGTAATGGAATTGCAGCTTTTGTCTGACTTTCAGAACTTGTATGGTCAGAACAACTTTACTATACTTACTTTAGTATTTAGTTGTATATATCTTGCATGATTTTTATCAGAGAAGTTGATTTAGTTCTTTTTGAATTCTGTGGTTACTGATTTTGAATATTCTTTTCTTTTATAATATGTTTTTTGTTTGAAAGTGAATATGGATTCCTTAAATTAGTATGCAATTAATGATTTGCTAAAGCACAAGTATCTTGTACAGTTTAATAAATGCTATGCATATTTAAAGGTAGCACCTGATAACACTGGCGATCTGTTCATGTCAAAAGTTGGATGATTTGCTTACATTATTAGTAGGAAATCCTGACTTACTGATGATGGTTGCACTTGTGCAATTGGCACTGCTTGGAGAACTGTTGTTACAAACATTAATGACTGGACTGGTGAGATAAATAATGTTAGGCAAAGAGCAAATAGAACACACTTAGAAAAGGATGCATCTATTATCTGTAAAAATCACTCAAACCCTATGAAACAAGACAATACCCCTGACAACTTTGGAATTCTGGATGCAAGTATCCAGCAATCTGGGGATTCAGAGAGTTTAGAAGGAAACCAAAAAAAAAAAAGAAAAAAAAAAAAAAAAAGACAGAAGCTCTCAACAAATAATGAAGTAAAAGAAAGTGATTAATTTCTGTAAAGAGAATGCATATTAAAAAGGACACTGTTTTGTTATGTAATGCACAGATTACAGGGAATGATCACACTTTTCTATCAGAAAGCCTTCAGTCTACAGAAAATGGTATCATTTTTCCAAACCAGAAGGTAGAAAAAAGAGGCAAGGGGAAGGTGAAAAGTAAGAAATCAAAACTGAACGTGGAAGGACTTTAGAACATTACTGTAAGAAAAAAGAAGAGAAAGACAGATGATGGATCAAGCTGTGGATTTACAATACCGGCGGGATGAGAATTGAATACACAGTGAAAACAGTGGGATTAATAAGACTAATGGTGATGAGGATTTATACTTAATAACAATTAATACAGCAGATATTACAGTATTAGAAGTGGGGATTATAGCAATAACCCACGCCTGGGTGTGGGTAATGCGGGATTTACCCACGGTTGGCGTGGTTTGGTCCCGAGGGTGAAGCCCGAGGGACCAAACAAAGACAACCGTGGGTAAATCCAGCATTACCCACACCCAGAAGTGGGTTATTGTTATTATACTATGACATTATTTAAGAAAATAAATAATTACTTTTCTTAAATAATGGCATTGTATAATGCCTCTTTGCTGCCCTTCCTCAGCTGTCTGGTATCCGCGGCAGTTCTGATGTACTACGTATGCCTACGCAGTACATCAGAGCTGTAGCCAAAAGCAACGGAGAAAGCAAGATCTCCGTTGCTTTTTACTGTTTCACTACGTTAAATGGGTTTAACATAGCGAGACAGCTTTAAAATAAGCAACGGAGATCTCCGTTGCTTATTTTAAAGCTGTCTCGCTATGTTAAACCCATTTAAAATAGCGAGACAGGTTTAAAAAAAAAGCAATGGAGAAAGCAAGATCTCCGTTGCTTTTTACACACTGTGTCGCTATGTTAAATGGGTTTAACATAGCGAGACAGCTTTAAAAAAAGCAACGGAGATCTCCGTTGCTTTTTTTAAACCTGTGTCCCTATGTTAAACTCTTTTAACATAGCGAGACAGTGTTTTAAAAGAGACTTATACTAATGGAAAAAGTCTGGGCGACCGGACCTTTTTCCATTAGTATAAGTCGATTTACAACATGCACGCTGGCCAATCAGCGTGCACGTTTTGGAATATTAATGGGGGGTCATGGTATAATCAGTTATTAAAACTGATACTTACATTTACAGAGAACATACTGAACATTGAATAGTGTTATGCTTGCCAGGAGCAAAAATAGAACATGTCAGACAAGCCTATAAATGCCTTAATATAAGGAAGTACGGATCTGTTTTAACCCATGTCAGTACAAACGATCTCATCCACAAAGAATCTCTGACTGTTATATGGAACTTGCACCCTTTTTAGACAGTATAGCTTGTACTGGTGTTAGGATGTATTTTTCACAAATCACATATAGAAAGGATAGTCAGGTCACTAAATTAAAAGTTTTGGGTAAATACCTACATGGAAAAACTGTCCTGTTTTAAAAAGTGGAAATGCATAGACCATCAAAGCCTTGTTTTGGGTACGTGTTCAGACAGGATGGTGTGCATTTGTAAAGATCAGGGAAGACAATTTTTGCAGCAGATATTTTGCAATATTTGACAAACACTAGGCAGGATTTTGCCAGACCGAAAATGTAGCAGTTCTTAGATAGCAACATTTGATGCATCTTTGATGGTTGTTAATGCTAGGAACATTAATAATAAAGATTTTTATTGGAAAATTTGCTACATTCCCACAAGACAGATGTTGTTACTGTTTGTGAAACATGGTTAAAAAACACTGACTGGAAATGAATTCTGTCACGGTATAAATATTTTTACTGTAACAGACATTCTAACAAAAAAATCAGGTGGAGGTGTTAAAACAGCGATTTAAGATAGTTATGAGACCTGTGATTATTACATGTTCAATGATAACACCAATACTATAGACTGTGTAACTGTGACAATAAAGAGAACCCTGGAACATATAACAATTGGAGTGTATACACTACCAAAGTCACTTGCAGATGGCCTAGAGGAATTCATACATTTCTAGCATGAAACACAGGATGGAAGGATAAAATTAGCTGGGGACTTAAATTTACCAGAAACAGACTGGAATAATACTGATTTAACAGCAATAGTAAGGACATTTTTTACAACATATATTCAGGAACAAAAATTGCTTCAGACTGTAAATAAAACTACCAGGGAAGGGAACATACCAGATAATGTTTGTATTCCTAAAGAAATTACAGTTACTTTGTCACATTTTACCATCACTGAGGTGCAGTGAACATAGGGTTACAAAAGTTAATGTGTTGTTAAGTAATTTTGTCAAACTGCAATCCAAACCAATGCACTGAAGCTTAATTACAGATGCAAACCAGTAACTGTGCAAAACTAAGTGGAGTGATATGTTCAGCGGAAAAATTGCAAATGGAATGTGGAAAGTTTTGACATAGAAATTTTTTAAGTGCAAATAATCAAAAAAATGCTTAACATCGGGATCTAGGCATACAGCATCAGGGGGATATATTTCCATAAGAGCATGATTAAGGTGAGAGACATAAAATAAAAGAAATGAAAGAGAGGTCAAACTACAACTTTGAAAACTGAAATAAACAAACTGGACAAACAAATTAAGCATAGCGTGAGACAAGATCAAGAAAAATTTGAAGAAAATGTATATAAATATATTGAGCATAATAGGTAACATGTTTATGGATACATAAGATGTGGGAGCAGCAAAGACATACAAATTGATAAAATGTGTGCAGATCCTAAAATTTATTGTCAGAGACAACAGATTACAAATATATTTACAAAATGTTATGCAAACCAGTTTGGCTGCACAAAGGGGGTGAGAAGTTGTCCTAGCGACATCTAGGTAACCTCAGATACTGGAATCAAATTAGATTATATTATAAAAGAACTGCACAAACTGGATACAATCAAATCACAGGGAGGAGACGGAATTATAACAATGACCTGAGAACACTTCAGCAAGAATTTACAGTACCATAATATCTATTATTCACTAGGTCATATAAATATTGGGAAATTCCTCAAGATTGGAGACATGCTCTTATTAAAACCTGTTTTTAAGGGAAAGGGGTGTTGGACAAACCCAGATACAGACCTTTAAGTCTACTTTCATGTTGTGGAAAAATAATGGATAAGGTAATATTGGATAAGTTACTGTCAGTATTGGATAGGTTGGGATTTGAAACCATATGTCAGCATGCATATCTTAAAAATAGATCTGTTACCACCTGAATGTTCTATAACAATATAATAACAGCTACGAATGAAAAATTGTGCTGTGATATAATTTATATAGATTTAACTTCAGCATTTGACAGGGTCATACACAAAACACTGATAATAAATTAGAACAACTAGGTATTGATGGACTTTTGATAAGATGGATAGCTGCATGGCTTACAAATACAACATGGCAAGTATCATACAGCAACCGAACAGGTGAAGTTCTTGGTTATAGTCAGGGTGTCCCACAGGGTTCTGTCCTAGGCTCTTACTTGTTTAGATTGTGTCTTTCAAACCTAACATTTTTCATCTGAGGTGTTCTACAGTCTATATGCAGATGACCTGAAACTGAATAAACTGATTACATGTGTTACAGAAAAGGCACGTCTGAAAAAGAACTTGACTAAATTGACCATTTGGGCACAGGAAAATAACATGCTGATAAATACATCAAAAAGTAAACATATGAGATTTGGGAGACATAAATTAAAAGAATATTTAATACAGTGCATGGTGATTGAAACTGTAGACTCATTTAAGGACCTGGGTATACAGGTAGATCCATCTATGAGTTATTCTAATCATGTCACCCAATTGGTTAATGATAGTTACAGATCTATAGATTGTACAAATGATTTATAAAGTTTAGGAAATCAGAAATTATGAAGTCCTTGTTTGTTAGTTACATTAGACCTAACCTTTAGTATAGAATAACAATATGGAACAACACACCAAACAGCCAATGCCTTTCTTCACTTTATTTTAGACCTGGTACCTCGGCAATTCGCCTTCAAGGATCATGGGTAATCCTTGAAGGCGAATTGCCGAGGTACCAGGTCTAAAATAAAGTGAAGAAAGGCATTGGCTGTTTGGTGTGTTGCTGCTATATTTTTGCTGTTGCTGTGTTTTTGTCTAACAATATGGAACCCTTACAAGAAAACAAGCATGAGTAAACTATAAAGTGTATAGCAGAAATATACCAAGGGCATCCATGGATGTGAAAATTTAAGTTCTTACGAAATACTAAAATATCTGAAATTGTATAGTATCTCTTATGGATATCTAAGAAGAGATCTTATTCAGATATATAGGGCATTCAGAGACAACTACCTCTGGGAATGTTTGGGGTTAACAAAAAGTACTAGAGAATCATTAGACAACCTATGTAGAAGACGCTATATGAATGAGAAGTGTACTAATTGGTTCTCTGACAGAGCAGCTGATGCATGGAACAGACTACCAAATTACATTAAAGCAAGTACTAGTTTAGATATTTTTAAGAACAGCCTGGACACTTATTATGGGTCAAGCGTTTTGGTATACTGGCAGGCTAGAAGGACATTAATGCCCGTGCTAGAAATATATGCATGTATGGATATATTTGTCAGTAAAGCTTAATTGTCAGATGATATGGCCCATAAAATATATTTATACTTTGCATAACAACAAACTTGTAATAATCATTATCATGTAAATTTCCTAATGTCCTAATATCCATATATTGATAGTGTGAATAGAAGGGCATGTGTGGACCACTGCCCATCATACAGTGTCACTACATTACTCCAAAAAATTACACAACACGCAATACCTAGTTTATCAGACAAGATGCTGTTATTGCTTGTTTATTGATAGACATTTCAGCCATCGGTATTCGTGCAAAACACAGATGTACACATATAGCTCGAGACAAGTACTGCTGATACTCTGGCACACAGCACTGACGTGTCTTCATTCAAAAAAGTACATGGTGTACACATATAGCTCAAGACAAGTATGGTATGATAATGTGCCACATAACACTGACGTGTCTTCATTCAAAAAAAAAAAAAAATACACAGTAAGCTCACTGTGATACTAACAGCATACTTTATAGAATATGGCCCTTGGTGTAACCCGCAGATGTATAGATTTAAAAAAAATGCTAGTCACATTTTCTTAACATGAAAACTTTGCTTGTCTGGACCACTATTTATTGCTCAATATGTGTGGCACGTTTTTATGTTGAGGTGTCAATATACCCTTTACTTTTGCAGTATAATATTTTTGAGTGCAAGTAATTTGTCATATTGACATCCCATGAATAAAATATGTTTATTCTAAATTTATTGCAAGAAGAACAAGTAGTGATATACTTAAAAGTACATGCAAATGAGATGAGCTATGAATTATGGCTAATGGCTGACATTACAACATCATATAACTGGAAAGGAATATAAAAGTTTAAAACAACTGGACAATCACAACCAACCATAGCAACAGCATGTGACATCTAGAATTGTAGTGTATGACAGACACACACATTAGTGTTTCTGAATAAATATATCACAGTCTCTACCTACGTTTGTATTATGGTTATATATGTACCTCCACAATTAAAACACTGTAATAATGATCATGCTTAAAATTTGTAACAGGTCATACATACCATAAAACATGAGTGGCCTGTGGAAAAATAATGATAGCAAATGGTATGTTATTTTGTGTTAAACAAAACAAAGCAGTTATATAGCACTGCAAGCCGCATGGAACTTGTGCCAGAGAATGTCTGCCAACAGCATTTAGAACATTAATGCAGCAGACATCCATTCAATAACATAATAGCACTTCACACAACATAACAATCAGTGAAAAGCCATCTGCTATTCAAACAGCAGTTAACACTACAAGCAACTTACATGTAAAACACTCTAGTTAAAAGCACTGTGGCTATTACACACAGATGCCTATCATTTAGGTTGTGACAACTAAAACTGCATAAACTGCAGTTATCAAAAATACTCTGCTTATAACTCCCAGTACAACATTTAACTTAAGTTTATATTGTCATTTACAATAAATCAATGGATATTGTGCTTACCTTGCAGATGTATTAAGTGCAGTCTGGCATTAATATTAGCATGCCTGAAGGTGCAATTAATACACGTTGTAAACTGGTTATGTTATGAGTCTTTCTGCGGATATAAATGTTGACAATGATAAAACATACATGTCTCATCCACTGCTCCTCCAGTCTCTGGATATGTTGTATCACAGAAAATGATTACAGGTATGGCCTTCATAGCCTGCAGACAGGAAAAGTGGATGTATTATTGCAATGGAAGGGTTGTGTCAGATCAGTATATGATTATTGCTATGTGCAACAAAACATTGAAAAATAGTGAGCATCACGTCATATAGCCTTGACATGATTCACCTTGCTGTGTCACTCTCAACATTAGTATATGAATATGCAGGGAAGAATTAAACATGTAAATTTGTGCTTCTAAATTAAAGGATAAGTAAAAAAAAGTGCACGTGCTGCCGTGTGCTATGCATTTGAACAATAAAAGTATGAAATATTGAGTGCAAGTCAGCACATTGTTCACAGCAATAACACTTCACAGTTCCAAGTGTCATACTTTGCAATAAAACATGTGACTGCACTTGAAACATATAACTATACATATGAATTACTATTCATCTATGGCATTTAACACATCAACATGTTATTTAGGTCGGAGTGCAGTCAATATAAAACAATAATGGATTATAACATAATACTGTGCAATTCAAAATGTACAGGTAACATATGTATGTATGTATTACCCAGCATTTACACATGCAGCCTCATTGACATAGGTAAGATTTTTCTGGAAACTTTGTGGATAATGAAGATATTTGTAGTTATCCATGACCTATGTGGTATATGTGTCAATGCAGCACATAGATATTAAATGTATAAAAAAGCTGGACTGCATAACTTCCTAAACAGTTATAGAGCTCTTATATCTGTGGGCAAATAGGAAATACAGAACTAGCAAAATATCCAAAAGAGTCTACACTGAGATTCAAACTTACATATACTCATAAAGCATTCACATTGCCTATTGCATAATGTTTTGAGCTTATGGACAGCACACTTCCTTTAATGTTGTAAAACTATATTGAATAACAATGGAGTATTCATTTATCCTTCTTATAGCATTATTATGTATGCATACTGAGTTTAACTGTCATAGTTTGCAAAAATAAACATCAGAACGCACTTTTCAAAATGAAACCATTCATGGCATTAGTGCATAAATGTATGATTAAATAACACACATCTCCACATTCAGTTGTAAACCTATAGTCAGTCATAAGACAGAGTACAGATTACAGATACACGCTTCTTGTACTTGCATTTTGTTTTACAAACTTCAGCCTATTTCGGCCAAGCTGACCAGTATTGGTCTTACATTCATGAAAGTAATTAGAACAAACATGGATATTACAATAATGTATTTTCAGTAATGTAAAGCTTACTAATATATGTATTACTTAGCATTCACACATACAGAAGTAAATTATTGATGCTTCTAGAAGCTCTGTGGATAAGAGAGAACTGCATAGTCATCTGCAGCCTAAGTGCTTTACGTATCAGTGAAACACGGCCATTCTACATGTGTAAAAAGCTGTACTGTATAAGTTGCCAAACAACCATAGATCTTCCATATGCAATGGGCAATATTACCTACATAACTGCCAATATTTTTAAAAGTAGGGTGCAATGGGATTTGAACTGACACATAGGAAATCAACATTTACTTTGCAATATTGCTTAACCATTTGAGCTGAGTCTCCTAACAGTTCCTTATTAATTATAAAAGGAGAATATGTGAAATATCAGTAATAGTTATACATGTGAAGTCCATATGAATGTACAGTCATAATCAAAGTTCATTCAGAAGGTGTACAATGGTACAGTATAGTTGTGGGTAACATCGGAATGTGTCAATACACAAATGTAACTTTGATGAGTGGAATTTAAATTCCTATATTTGCTTTGCTGTTATCACTACAGATACCCATAAAATACACTTGAAACAGTCTCAAAAATAGATATGCTTACTAAATACATATATAATATTGTAGGTGTTAAGGTGTGGGTTATGTAACTTACTGTAGGCATCTGCTGGCTGGCATCTGACCTCCATGACCCTTGGCATCCAACTTCCATGACCCTTGGCGTCTGACACCATGACCCTTGGGTAAAGATCCTTGCATACCTCTGATGTAGATCATCATAGTGGCAGACCTCTAAGCCAGCCACTGGGGATGTACAAGCCAGTGCATTTTTTCATGCCAGTCCCAAGCCCGGATAAATGGAGAGGGTTACATCAGGAAAGGCATCTGGTGTAAAATTTTTGCCAAATGACATATGCGGACAACAATACAGATTTCCATACCAGATCGGTCAAGGCCTGGATTAACCATGACTGCCACCAGTACTGTTAGCTAATAGGGTGTTGGTGGAAATTGGGCTACTGTTGGCCAAAAAAGAAGGAGAAGAAGAAGAGGAAGGCATGCCCAAAGGTAGGAAGACAGGAGGAAGGTTAGGAGTGTGATAGTGAGGGGTAGGAACTTTGAATTTTGGCAGTATGACTGGTATAGGGAGAGAGCTAACTGATATGATGGAGGGAAGGAAGTTTGGTATATTGTGCATGCAAGAGACCAGATGGAAGGGGAGTAAGGCCAGTTTATCAGAGGGGGGGTCAAATTGTTCTATCATGGTGTGGATGGGTGGAGAAATGGGGTAGGGGTTATCCTGAAGGAACAATATGCCAAGAGTGTTTTGGAGGTGAAAAGAGTGTCAGAGTGATTTTTATGAAGCTGGAAATTGATGGTGTCCTGAGGTTAGTGTATATGCTCTGCAAGTTGGGTGTGCGATGGATGAGAAAGAAAAATTTTGAAGTGAGTTGGATAAAGTGGTGGTGAGTGTACCCAAGGGCGAGAGAGTGTTGGAGTGGATTTCAATGGGCATGTTGGTGAAGAAACAGAGGGGAGGAGAAAGTGATGGGTAGGTATGATGTTAAGGAGAGGAATGCAGAAGGCCAGATGGTAGTGGATTTTGTGAAAAGGATGGACATGGCTGTGGTGAATATATATTTTAAGAAGAGAGAGGAGCATAGGGTGATGTACAAGAGTGGAGGAGGATGCACATAGGTGGATTGTATTCTATGTAGGAGGGCCAGTCTGAAGGAAACTGGAGACTGTAAAGTGGTGACAGGGGAAAGTCTAGTTAGGCAGCATATAATGGAGGTCTGTACAATGATGTTGGTGATAAAGAAGAGGAGGAAGAGTGTGAGGGCAGTGCCAAGGATCAAATGGTGGAGATTAAAAAAGGGTGATTGTGAGGTGGAGTTCAGGGAAGAGTTAAGACAGGCACTGGGTGGCAGTGAAGAGTTACTAAATAGCTGTGTAACTACAGCAGAGCTGGTAAGGGAGACAGCTAGAAAGGTGCTTGGAGTGACATCTAGACAGAGGAAGGAGGACAAGGAGACCTGATGGTGGAATGAGGAAGTACAGGAGAGTATACAGAGAAAGAGGTTGGTGAAGAAGAAGTGGGATTGTCAGAGAGATGAAGAAAGTAGACAGGACTACAAGGAGATGAGGCGTATGGTGAAGAAAGAGGTGGCAAAGGCTTAGGATAAGGCGTATGGAGAGTTGTATGAAAGGTTGGACATTAAGGAGGGAGAAAAGGACCTGTGCCAATTGGCTAGACAGAGGGACTGAGCTGGGAAATGTGCAGCAGGTAAGGATGATAAAGGATAATGCAGGAAACATACTTGCAAGCAAGGAGAATGTGTTGAGCAGATGGAAAGAGTACTTTGAGGGGCTGATAAATAAAGAGAATGAGAGGGAGAGAAGGTTGGATGATGTAGGGATAGTGAATCATGAAGTACAATGGATTATGAAGGAGGAAGTAAGGACAGCTATGAAGATGATGAAGAATGGAAAGTTTGTTGGTCCAGATGACATTCCTGTGGAAGCACGGAGGTGTTTAGGACAGATATCAGTGGAGTTTTTAACCAGATTGTTTAATAAAATCTTGGAAAGTAAGAGGATGCCGGAGGAGTGGAGAAGAAGTGTTTTGGTACTGATCTTTATGGATAAGGGTGATGTGCAGAGCTGTAGTAGCTACAGAGGGATAAAACTGATCAGTCACAGCATGAAGTTATAGGAAAGAGTAGTAGAAGCTAAGTTAAGAAGGGAGGTGATGATTAGTGAGCAGCAGTATGGTTTCATGCCGGGAAAGAGCACTACAGATGTGATGTTTGCTCTGAGAGTGTTGATGGACAAGTATAGAGAAGTCAGAAGGAGCTGCATTGTGTCTTTGTGGACTTAGAAAAAGCATATGACAGGGTGCCTAGAGATGAATTGTGGTATTGTTTGAGGAACTCAGGAGTGGCAAAGAAGTATGTAAGAGTGGTACAGGATATGTACGAGGGTAGTGTGACAGTGGTGAGGTCTGCAGTAGGAGTGATGGATGCATTTAAGATGGATGTGGGATACATCAAGGATCAGCTCTGAGCCCTTTCTTATTTGCAATGGTGATGGACAGGTTGACAGATGAGATCAGACAGGCGTCCCCGTGGACTATGATTTTTGGGGATGGCATTTTGATCTGTAGTGAGAGTAGGAAAACAGACTGAGGAGACTCTGGGAGGTAGAGATATTCTCTAGAGAGGAGATGAATGAAGGTCAGCAGGACTAAGACAGAATATATGTGTGTGAATGAGAGGGAGGATACAGGAATGGTGAGAATGCAGGGAGTTGAGTTGGCAAAGGGGGATGAGTAATGGTGAGTGTGGAAGAGGGGTAAAGAAGAGACTACAGGCAGCGTGGAATCGGGGTGGAGAAGAGTGTCAGGAGTGATTTGTGACAGATGGTTACCAATAAGAGTGAAAGGGAAAGTCTACAAGAGGGTACTAAGACCAGCTATGTTATATGGGTTGGAGATGGTGGTATTCACAAAAAGGCAGGGATCAGAGTTGGAGGTGGCAGAGTTAAAGATGTTAAGATTTGCATTGGGTGTGATGAGGATGGACAGGGTTAGGAATCAGTACATTAAAGGCTCAGCTCAGGTTGGAAGGTTTGGAGATAAAGCCAGAGAGGCAAGATTGCATTGGTTTGGACATGTGCTGAGGAGGGATGCTGGGTATATTGGGAAAAGGATGCTAAGGACGGAGCTGCCAGATAAGAGGAAAAGAGGAAGGCCTAAGATAAGGATTGTGGATGTGGTGAGAGAGGACATGCAGGCGGTTGGTGTGTCAGATCAAGATGTAGAGGTCAGGAAGAAATGGAAACAGATGGTCTCCTGTGGTGACCCCTAACAGGAACAGTCAAAAGAAGAAGTGTCAGACCTCCATGCCAGTTCAGTAGATCCCAGTCTGTCTGTGGTGCTCCTTCATAATCCAGTTCCAGACATTGATTATTCAAAAGTTCCTGAGGAGGGCTCTCCTTTTCTGCTCATGCCCAGCATAGTCAGTGAGCATGCGGGTGGTCTCCTTCTCAGTTCCATTCAGAACCCAGAAATGCTGAACCCTCTTCTTGGTTGACATCCTCACTATTACAGTTTAAAGTTGTTGTTAAATGCCTTGAAAAAAATGCTAACTGAGGTCTCACTCAATTTGCAGGTAGCAATGGCGTGGGCATAGGTATGCCGAGCTATTGGTTACTGCAACGAATTTCAAGAACTTATGTGGACATTTGAAAATGAGATTCCAAAACATTGAATGTTAATGAACCTCATTAATTATATATGGCACAAATGGTATTTAAAAGCTGTGTGCATGTAGCTAAAGTTCTCTAAGTCTTTTCGGTTTCTAATATCATGACAGGAATGGAGCACATTCCTAAGTCAAAGTATGATTAAAGTTCATAAAATTAGTATTGTTTCAATCTTTGATGTTAGCCAAAAGTGCTCTATGCAGCACCTGTAGTGTGCTCAGGATTAACTCCTTATGTAATTCATATGGAGTTATGTATATTGGCAACATATCTAAATACAACTGTAAATTCTTTTTTATGTTCCTACTACTGGAGGAAGTATGTCTCCTTCTTCCACATTGCTTTTGTTTTTGCTTGTAAATCCTGGTATTTTATGACTTTGTGTCTCACTGTAAGTAAGACAATGTAATTACTAGGTGTAGCAATTTCAACGATCAGTTACTTTTGTCTTCTTTCCATGGGCTACTATATCTGGTTTTCTCATATCAATTTTTTGAACTATTGGTAATGGGTGAACCCATGTGATTTAAACGTTATCATACTCTATAATGCCTTGTGGCTAATGTTTCCAATGCTTCTCACCTACTAAAATATTATACATATTTGCACAATCTCCAGTGTAACAGTCTTGCCACATTATTATGCCTTTCAGCATATATACTCTCTGCCATTAGTGTATTACACCCAGTAACAAGATGTGCAACTGTTTCCAGTTCTGTTTTACAAACCTGCATTTATTTGTTTCTCTCATATATTCAATGGACTTTATAAACTAATGTATGCAAAGTCCACGATCTTAGGCCACCAATTTTACCCTTTCATCTTTTGGTTTAAGTTCACCTCTCCTTTACCATTCCTGCATCAGATCCTGATTGGCACAAGGTTGTTCCAGGAGTTTTCTGTACTTGTAACTAAGTCTATGCCTTTTCAACATTACTTGCCTTCTCAACTGATCCTTCTCCTTAAATTCTTTCTTTGGTTTTCTGCCACATTCAGTTGCTGCTTGATTTTTGAATACTTCTGGTTTAAGTTCCATTCCTGCTTGACACTGATCTGCTTCTGTTAAACTAAGCAGGGAAGTCATCTTAGGAATGTTCTCCTAATGTTTTTAAACTTTCACTATGTTTGGATCTGGTGAAATCAGCAGATATGCATGCAATCCTACGATTGCAGATCTATACATGTAATCAATTTCAAGAAGGCTCATACCTCCTTTAGAATAAAGAATATATAATCTTGGTATACTCAGATTTGTATATATCATTTCAAAAGCATTAAGCGTTTTTCTTGTTTTTCTATCCAATTTATCCAATAAATTGTGGGGCCAGTCAATCACCCCAAAACTGTAAGTTAGAACAGAAAGAGCAAATTGTTTTATAGCTTGGACTTTCTTCTTAGGGATGTACTTCTAAACATCAATGTATTCAAACCGTGAATGGCTAATGATTGACCCCAAACAAAGCCAAAATAGTGAAAAAACAAAGCAAAACAAAATACTTATGTTTTTTGGATGGAGCAAACCCCCTACACCCCTCACATGCCCTGTTAGTTATATATACCAACTCTAAAATTGCTGTTCAGTGGGGAAAGGGCAATTTTCTCAGTCCTACTATGCACGATCCTGTATGGACTTAACACCGGCAGAAATGATCAAATGAGCTTCGATCACTTTTGTCGGTGTTAACACATCTGAGATTATGAATGTTCTGTTATATGGAGTCTTCCCATTCCTAGATGTAAGGGCTGTTTTCAGTATTAATTTTCATCTTCTAAGATATTCCTTACTGAATTTTGTTTGCATTTATTCATGTTTTATTGCTGATCCTTCATCAGTTTCCAAATATGTATATACTCCCTCCTTCTCAAATTCCTTTACATCACATTCCTACCCCAGACTGATATTTTCTTGGTGTTGCAGTTTTCTTGCTTTAAATGTTGCCTGCACATTTATCAAGTTCAAATGACATTCCTTTATCATATGAGAAAGTTTTGACCACTTGCAATTGTGCTTTCAGCTCCTCATCTGATGAACTATACAGTTTTATATTATCCACAAAAAGAAAATAAGAAGTCTTACACTTTTTTTTTTCTGGGAGCCAAATTGTAACAATGACCTAATCTGTGAAGTAGACAGCTTAATGGGTTAAGGTCAAGACAAAACAGCAGCTGTGACAGAGAGTCACCCTGGAATATCCACCTTTGAATTTTTATCCCTGGGCTCATAAAATGTGAGATGCTGTCAAATGCTGTTTTGTAATCTATCAATGCCATATTTAGATTTTTTTTCTGTTTTTCCAACTACCCATTATGACTTCATTTAAAAACAAATTATCTTTTGTTCTGTATGACTTTCTTTCCTTACCCTTTTGTTCTATTGCCATGATTGAGTTTTCATGATTTGTTGACATCAATTCCAGTATATAGTTTATACATCGATGGAAAGCAAGTCATTGATCTATAACTTTTAGGATAGCTTGCAGGTTCACTCTTAAGGAGGAGTATTGTTTCTCCTGTTGTTAACCAGGTTGGTGTCTATCCAAGATGTGCATATAAGCAGTTCTTACTCACGGTCAATAGCTTAAGCTAGAAGTTATGTACTGCATCTGGGTCTGGAGTTTTCCAGTTAGGAACTTTTCTTAATTTTGTTTCAATTTCTCTGTCCATTACTTCATCTCATTTCATACCCTGTACATTTGAACTTCTTACTATTTATTTTACTTCTATCCATTCAGCATCTTTGTTATGTCCCATAGGATCTTCATAGATATTTCTCCAAAATGTATCTATTTCTTCATTTTTGGTGGTCCTTGCATTCCTTTTGCTTTGTTTCCCAGTTCTCTATAAAACTTTTTTGGGTCATAAACTCACTTTCAGGTATAGTCGATGTACAGCTAGCTTCAGAGGTAAGCTGTCCCCTGCTGCCATTGGTGCGGGGGAATAGATAGCTGTTATTATATACCTATGTTATCATTAATCTGTATAATTCAACTTATACATGTTGTCAGTCCTTTTTACTGTAAACCGTCTACATTACAATGTGTCTATGACATAAAGGAGGTGGGTACAATTCAACAGTATGCATACAGAAGGATAAAAAGGAAACATCCGCTGTGAAATATAGATACAGATGTAATGAAAATATATCCATATTCATGTCTGATTATCCTATGTCATCTGTTTTTTAATGGAAAATGACAACTTTGTAGTTGTATGTTCACTGACTAGTTTATGGATACTCTGTGATGCGTAGTACTATAGTAGCAACCGTTAGCACATTCAATCTGATGGAGAAAACATGAGGATGGCTTTGAATGTTCATTGTTTATTGAGCTGATACGTAGTCATGAGTGCATAACAATTCATTTAAATATGCTGACTTTTTGCTTCACTCTATCTGTATAACTTCCATTACATGTGTTGTATACCTTATAATGACAGTAACATTTGTGATGATGTGGGTCACTGACTGTGGTTGTATATGACAGGCATCCAACATTCTTGGAGAACATATACTCATTCTGGTTGGATGTGCATGTGACTGTTGTAACACCAGTGCTAAAGTGGTGGACTTGCGGCACATTGCTTAGGTGTTTGCTTCACGTTTGATATCCATTAACAAGGGTTAAAATCCCACATATGACCTATAGACATTTTTTAATGGATTGTTAGATGTGATGATGTTGTTACTCCTTATGGATTACATAGTCAGATCTTTTATAGTTTCATAGTTGAGGCTCTGCCTAACATGGACAGGTATCCTGTTCCAGAGTGGGAAGCCCTCTGGGTTATGAATCTGTCCCAGCATGTCCTATTCATATTGAATTGGACATGCCTTGTATGTAAGGCACAGGTCACCTGGTTCAAATTTTTCATATTCATTCAGATTATCTATACACAACAGTAATATACATGAAATAGAATGTTTTGCATAGCTTTGCATTGTAAATGACCCCATATAAAGTACAACATTTGCATATTATCCTTTTTTCCAGATGTCAAGCAGACGTAGGGAGGCAATTTCTTTCACAGAGAGAATGAAATTATAATTGAGGCTCTGCGCCACCATGGCCACAACCTTCTTGGTCCTTAGAGCAATATTGTCTGGAGAAATATAGTGGGGGATGGCCATGACAAATATGATCAGTGCTGTGAGTAGTCACAATAGATCAAGATAGGCCTGTCAACGATGTTGCTATAACATGATCCATCAAGATAGGCCTGTCAACGATGTTGCTATAACATGATCCTCCATGCAACCAACAGACTCCACCACTATGAGGAGGCAAGGAATGACACTGGAGGTGGGCCACCTTGCCGCCCCAGATGAGATACAGGTGTTCCTGGCCTCACTTATACCACCAGTCGCGATCATCAGCTACCTGTGGGAGGTATTGAAGCAGGTGCTCCAGGATGTATAGGTATGTCCTAACTTCCAAAACACTGCAGCATGCACACTACCTGTTGTTACATTTGTGATCCAGAAGCAGAATTATACTGTGAACATGGAACCACACATGATGTGGATGAACAATGTAAGTGTTATGGCTTGTAATCTTACCAGCACAGTACATACATAACACTCTCATCAATACGAACAATTTTATAGGTCCATTAACATCTGCACAGCAGCAGCACATGACATAAGTGTCTCCATACACTGTTAGTGTGATCCATAGTTTTCTGAGTCTCTGCCTCCTGTCATAACCGTGGAGTATACTCACATGTTGATGTTTTGTGGTATTTTAACCTACAGATACATCATTGCAAGACATGGGCCTTGAAGCTGCACATACAGACAGACAACCATGTATGGGTGTCCATTTTGTTAATATGATGCAACACTTTGTAGCATACCTGTGATATAGGATATTCAAGTTGCCTTGTCCCATACAGAAGTACATCTGGATGATATGTGCACCATTTGTCACTTAAGTATCTCCATATCCTGTTAGTGCAAACCACATTTGTTCTGTGTCTTTTCTACCTGAAGTCATGACTCTGGAACATACTCACATGTGGATGTTTGTGCACCTTGTTATACTACAGGATCTACATTATTACAGTTGATTTGCTCCACGAACAGGGAGGACATACCTGGTAATACACTGTATCAGTTTACTACATTTCACTATTGATAATCCCATCTGTGCCCTTCATGACTAGTACATTCTTCCTCACCTGCCTAGGACACCTGCAATCTGCACACCAGCCTCACTCATCTGGTACATGTCTATATTATCCCCTGTGTGCTAAACCTCTGTTGGAATGGTACATGATGTCCATTATCTGCTTATTGATGATGTTTTTTATGTCTATGTTTTCACATGACAGTTGTATTTCAACTTTCACCTCTGGCAGCAGAGTCACAAGATGACATGTAAAGTAGGTTTTAGTGTTTTTATTACTCTCATCGGTAATATTTGTTTGATATGTAACATACATGTCATCTGGCTGTTATACAGTGTGCCCGGACCACCCACAGCCAAGACACCCTGGTAAGTCCATATCATCATTACCATTGTAGTCATACAGGTGTCACATATTTCCCTAATAAGCTGCACCATTTGATTTGTGTGAATGTAGGTGACTTGAGTCATCTGTCTTTTTTTGTAGCACATCGACTGCCTGCCACCTCCAGTAGCTTGTCCACTGACCCTGAGGTGGGGTGTGATGTGCCTTATTATGAAAACATGGTTGTGACACACAAGCCACTGAATTGGCTTTATTCTGTGGCCTGGAAGGGGACATCCATCATGCTTTAGTATGAGATATGCAGGAAAATGTGGTTGGCCATTCTGATGATATGGACATAGTGATGACTGTGATCCTCTGTCCAATGTAGATTCTAGTAGTGTTCCACATAGAGTTGGGTAATAATGGTGACTCTTCTCCAAGATAGAACCCTACTGTCCATCACAGTACAGGTGGGAGTGTAGCTGATGTACATGGATATGTGTCAGAGGGTGTCCGTGACAGAGCTCTACTGCCCATCACAGTAAACGTGGAGTGTAGCTGATATACATGGACAAGTGTCAGAGGGTATCCGCGTATTCATACAGGTGAACAAATGTTTACACTAATGTCATAGATTTGAGCTGAGTGATGTTGCCCATGCCACTGATCATGTAGCACACCAGCTGCGTGTGTTACATGAAGGTCAGGAGTACAGACATGGAGAGGTCATGACAGCACTGGTTGCACAACATGGCAGTGTAATATCTGTTGCATGCACCATTGAAAGCCTTGTTTCAGTGATGCTTGAATGGTGCTATAATATGAACTGGGTGTTACATGACTTAACTGTACTGTGCAGGTTACCCCCAGTGGGAATAGTCAGAACCTCTCTCCTCATTAGACCCACACACTGCCCTCGGTCATCAATGTTAGTGCCACAACTTGCACACACATTTGCTGTTAGTCACTCAAGTGTAAGCCCGGCAGTTATGTCCAGTTGGTCACATTGCAGTCATGCTCATACCCACCCTGCGTCCCCAGATGATAGTGTCACCACATTTAGCTCCTTCATACAGCACCATAGGTCAAGTGTTTCTGGAAATAGCAAGAGCAGATAGGACAACAGTGTGAGCCATCAGTGTGGGTGTCCTAAACTGTATTAGATTAACACTGACAGCTGCACAAATGTAAGTCCTGTTGTGTCTTTCTAATCCTATACCAATGATAACCACTGTGCTGACCACTGACAAATCAATCTGTAAGTGTTTTTTCAAATGTCTGATGCTATAGGATTTTTCTGATCATTTATCTGACCTAGGTGACTAGCTTTAGTTTGTGATATGTATCACTTCTTTGTTATTTGCATGTGTTAGTATATATATTGACAACAGCAATGCTGTATATAACATCATCCTTTCATGTTTGCATTATTTGCTATTGGACATAAAGCACTTATTTTTTACATTACAATTTTCCTTGTCTGCCATTCCTGCATGGACATGCATGTCTCTGTATGTACACCTGTGTTACTTAAGGCATTTAAATTTGGTACTGCATATGCCTCATTCTCAACACTCATTGCATTTCTGTGTACCTGTTTGCATTTTCAGTCACCATGCTGTCATGTGTTTCTTATGTCTGCCTTCCCATATCTGACCAATTCTGCATATATATATATATATATATATATATATATATATATATATATATATATATATATATATATATAGAGCTATGTTGCTGTATCCCCACCATTGATGCATGTTCCATCTATGTTGTGTAGTCACTGTCATTGATGCTGTACATATACCTATGTTGCTATATCCCCAACACTGATGCATGTTCCATGTATGTTGTAGAGTCACTGTCACTGTCATTGATGCTCTGCATATACCTATGTTGCTGTGTCTCCAACATTGATGCATGTTCCATGTATGCTGTGTGGTCACTGATGTCCCATGTATGTTGTGTAGTCATTGTCATTGATGCTCTGCATATACCTGTGTTGCTGTGTCCCCAACATTGATACATGTCCCATGTATGTTGTGTAGTCACTGTCATTGATGCTCTGCATATACCTATGTTGCTGTGTCCCCAGCATTGATGCATGTTCCATGTATGTTGTATTGCCACTGTCATTGATGCTGTGCATATACCGATACTGCTGTGTCCCCAACATTGATGCATGTTCCATGTATGTTGTATGGTGACTGTCATTGATGCTGTGCCTATACCTATGCTGCTATATCCCCAACATTGATGCATGCTCCATGTATGCTGTGTGGTCACTGTCATTGATGCTGTGCATATACCTGTGTTGCTGTGTCCCCAACATTGATGCATGTTCCATGTATGTTGTATGTTCAGTGTCATAGATGCTGTGCATATACCTATGTTGCTGTATCGCCACCATTGATGCTTGTTCCATGTATGTTGTGTGGTCACTGTCACTGATGCTCTGCATGTTTGCACATATTACCTGGAACTGAGTCATTTTGCAGCAATAACCTGTGAATCCTAGTGTTGCCTTCTTTGTGACATTCCATATCAGACATGGCATGTGATGTTTGTTTGCATTCATATTTTTTGGGCCATTCACTGGGATGTATGTGATTACCCCTGCTGCAGTAATAGGTTTACTGTGTAGTAATGCACTGGTGCATATCACACAATGGTATGTGTGATGTATCAGTTTTAGTGTATGGCCCTTGTTTTTGGGTATGTTTTAGCTGATACATTCCCATACACATCATGGACATACGTTTCTTGTGATAGTGGCTGTTTGATGAGTAACATTCCATGCTATTTATCTGTATGATGATATCCTACATGTCCACTCACACCTTCTGTTGTGCATATTTCCTGCTGCCCACATATTCACGTATGTATTCCTCTTTGGTGATGTATCTTGCAGTGAGTCTTATATGTCGATGTTTCCTCTGAGTGTTTTGTATATGTTATTACTGGTATGTTATAATTATTTTTGTATGATGCTCAGTGTGGACAACTAAAGTTTTTTTTTTCATTAGTTGTGATCTGTGCTGTTGTTGTGGGTCAGCACATGAGCATCATGGTTTACTCTGTGTACTTATGTATATGTGACTTGTCATGGCTCAAACGTGTATATCAGATGCTGCTGTGTTGACTGGGCTAGTACATATGGCCACATCCTCCATAGCCCAGGCCTATTTCTTCTCACACCTGTGTCCTCTTGATCATTCTGTGTCAGCTTTGACATGTCATCATCAGACATCTGGGGTTCTTGAGTTAGATCACCCACATCTGCAGTTGACAAGCCACCATATTTTACTGTTATCATGTTGTGCAACAAGGCACACACAGTGATTATCTGTGATGCCTTTTCTATGTAGTGCAGCCCTGGATGTGTCCAGACATCTGAATCTTACTTTCAGCACAACAAACACATGCTCAATGGTATTTTCATGCCATGGTGTGTATGGTATTGTACCATCCTTGGCAGGGTTTCATGGGGCTGTATATGGCATCATTACATGGTGTGTATGGTATTGTACCATCCTTGGCAGGGTTTCATGGGGCTGTGTATGGCATCATTAGCCAAAGCTACAGTGGATAACCACAGCCACCTGTTTGTGGGGAAAGAGGTAACACATATGTAGTCCTCTTGCTTAATGTTGAAAGGTGTGGATTCTGATTACATCATAACTGTGACCCCATACTTAGTGGTAGTCCCTCGGGTATTTCACCATATTGGAAAGTATCCCTGAAACCACTTTCCCTCCTCACTGCAGTATCATGGACACTACTGGAATGTGTTGCCATGATACTGGTAATGCGGTCATCTACTAAGCATACCACCTGACAATTGAGCAATGGCCATCTCTTTCTATTGATGTACAGTTCTGCATGAGGTACAGTGGGGGGTTTAGTTGGAATGTGGGCGAAGTGTATTACACAAAGGACATGGGAGAAGTTGGCTATAGCATAGAACTGTTGAATGGTTATTCTTCACTCCCTGACTGTTGCTGGGAAGCAGATGTAATCATCCACTGTGGTGAGCAATGCTGCAAGGAAATGGGAAAGGATACAGCTGTCAGCTGTCTGGGACACTCATATGGCATGTTCCATATGCTGCTGAAATGTTCCTGAGGACAGTATACCGAGACATTGGCACAGTTTTGTTTCTATCAGTATTGGGTAACCACGCAGACTATGATCATACATATGGGGTGCACAACCCTTACACACAGCCTGCACCAGCTCTCTAGCTAATCTGTATGTATCTATTATTTTCTGATCAGAGAACTAGATTAACTGTCGGCTGACTTGTAGCCTATTTAGCTGCCTTCTAGGATGCATTTGCAGATCTTCCTCTATTATGGCTTGCAGTCATACATCTCAGCTGTACAGATTTTTGCCTCATATTTTGGTCCATTTTTCAAAAGAATTGTATTTTTCTCATAAAGTAGTTGAAATAGTAAGTGAGAAGGTCACTGAAAAACAATCAGTAAAAGCAAATTGAAAACTCAAGCAAAGCTAGAACTTGCACTGAATGACCTTCCAAACCTCTTGTATCAGAGGCACATGGGGTATACACAAATGACCCTTATGAACATCAGGTGCTTCAGGTAATTGGCGATTCTGAATGCCCATGACTTATTTCGTTATTTTAATGGACAATTTCAGGGCAATAAAACCAAACCCTGCTAGCTGCAGATATGCATATTTTGGCTTTGTTATGACCTCATCAGCACAGCACAAGAAGAATGTTTAGCTAACCATAAGAAACACAGGGCTGTTATACCCAGCTGATATCCATTGTCATTAGGGTCACTGCAAAAATATCCCAAACAAACTAAAACAATAAGCGAGAAGGTCACTGAAAAAGCAGTCAGTAAAAACAAATTGAAAACTCCAGCAAAGCTAGAACTTCCACTGAGTGACCTCTTATATCAGAGGCACATGGGATATATGCAAATTACCCTTATGAACATCAGGTGCTTCAGCTAATTGGCAATTCTGAATGCCAATGACTTGTTTTGTCACTTTAATAGACAAATTCGGGCCAATAAAGCCAAAACCCATTAGATGTGGATATGCATATTTCAGCCTTATGACATCCTCAGCACACCACAAGGAGAGTGTTTGACTAAGATACGAAACACAGGGCTGTTATGCCCAGCTGATGTCCATTATCATTAGGGTCACTGCAAAAATATTGCAAACAACAAACTAAAACAATAAGGGAGAAGGTCACTGAAAAACCAATCAGTAAAAACAAATTGAAAACTCCAACAAAGCTAGAACTTCCACTGAGTGACCTCCCAAACCTTTTGTATCAGAAGCACATGGGATATATGCAAATGACCCTTATGAATTTGTGTTTCAGCTAATTGATAATTCTAAATACCTATGACTTGTTTTGTTGTTTTAATGGACAATTTCAGGCCAATAAAGCCAAACCCCACTAGCTGTGGATATGTATATTTCAGCCTTGTTATGACCTCATCAGCACAGCACAAGCAGAATGTTTGACTAAGTATAAGAAACACAGGGCTGTTATTCCCAGCTGATGTCCATTATCATTAGGGTCACTGCAAAAATATCCCAAACAACAAACTAAAACAATAAGTGAGAAGGTCACTGAAAAATCAATCAATAAAAACAAAGTGAAAACTCCAAGAAACATGAAACAAGTCATGGGCACGTATTTTGTAATCTATCGGGTGTGCATGTGTTTTGTAACCTATCGGGTGTGAGTGTGTTTTGTAATCTATCGGTTGAACGTGTGTTTTGTAATCTATCAGATGTGCGTGTATTTTGTAATTTATCAGGCATGCGTGTCTTTTATAATCTATCGTGTGTGGGTGTATTTTGTAACCTATTGGGTGTGCGTGAAACTTGTAATAATCCTACACTGAACAGATAATTACTTAGTCTTCTTTTGGCATCCACTATAGAATTGTGTCCACTGCAGATTCTTTCAGCATGCTGCTCTGTCCACAACCTTCCTTTGGAATCCAGCCAATATGGGTTTTTTTGTGTTTTTATTGTTATTCTTTATGCAAATATTCTAACATACACATCTAAGCAGTGAAATTTCAGTCTGTCACAAGCCACTACTATATAAAAATAATTCTATCATTATAGGAGAACAACGAGGTCATCTAAAAGCAGATTTGGTTATTTCTCAGTACATTCTTCAGCTTCTTCTGCTTTTACCCTGGTTTCCCCACAGCAACACATAGGTGATAAACATTTTCCATCAGTTTGACTAAAGGACTACTCACAGGTAAATACTAGTCTATTAGTCTGCAGATGGTTATAAGGCTAGCTAATAACCAGAAGTTGGAACTGAATCCTGGACATTGTGCATATGAAGTAAATACCTTAACCACTGTGCCAAACCCTCTCTCTATTACCATGCATTTCTTATAACACTGTAATCCTGAAATTGCTAAAGGAAAAAGAGGAAATAGCAGCTCTTACTCTTGTAGCAACTTTCAGGCTAAGACAACCATAGACTACTGTCCTGACACATATGTCTGTAGTCTGATCAGTGAAACTGCCTCTTCATAGCAAGTTAACACAAAACAAGAAGAGAAAGTCATGCATCCAGTACTAACATCTGTGAACCAAATAGCTCAGGAGATCATAGGTTAATAAAGATGACCTTCTTTACTGCAGTTTCTGCAGAGCTGCTATTTGTTAAAAAGAAGCTAAAAACATGCTGCATGAAAATTATGTCTGTCATGTTATATGGCTTAACTTAGTTTAGCAGCCAAGAGACACGGCTGTTAATTTGTCACTTGTAGCTTGTTGCTTTCTTCAATGAATGCTTCTTCCCTCTACAGGTATCAGCACATACCTAGTTTTAGATGTAATACTTTAGGAAAATTAGTGCAGGTGTTTACCTCAACAAGAAACATGTTTTCCGTCTGCTACATTTCTTCCACTACTGTCTCTGGAACTAGTTAAAGTCAGAAAACAAAAATAAAAGGTTCCCATCTTCAGCCATTTCATGATCAACTAGTCAAATTTCAAGATTCATTGTGAGAATAAATAGTGCATGAACTCATGTATACTCTTTTTTCATGTCCAATCAGAGTTGCAGTTAAACTTCAAAGCATTTCGATGGGCTGAATGAGAAAGAGAGCCATGGTGCATGTCTGAGTAAATGGCATCCAGGAAGAAAACAGTTACTAGGTTGATGATCTTAGAAATTCTCAGTAAAACTGCATTGTCCTAAAGCCTCTCAAAAGATAATATCACTGAAATGGCAACATGTCAACATTGCTCTGTTTTGTGAATAAATATGTGTGTTAATTCCCAACATTGCATCACCTCTTTTTGTGAATATTAGTAGAAGCGAATGTTACACACATTGGTGAAGAGTACAGAGTTTACAATATTGTAATGGATATCATAAACTGTCCTTCAACTCCTGTAAAAAAAAATATGTAGTGCATTGAGTGCCACGATTATGCTCTAGAATCAGGGAAAAGACAGGATTGTTAAGCACTTTTCAGACATCAGAAACATGCTTAACAAGCTTTTTTTAGCACCCCTCAGTGCTGTTAAAACTAGTCTCATGCTAGACCATTAACAACATGCAGTGGCCACAATAGAAGAGTGGTGAGAAGCCAATGTTCATTAGGACTTTTTTAAGGCAGACTGAATTGTTAAGAGTCTAAATGAAGTGCTTTTAAACGTTTTCTGCTACTTTTCTTTATTGGCCGCTCTCTGTCGCGGTGCGTGTGCTACAGCTTTATAAGCTATAAAACACGCTATTCTTTTTTCTCCTAATATTTGTTGTACATTGGAGCAAGTAAAGCTTTAAGCACTGCAAAGAATTATGATGAGATCTGTTCGACTATAACCTAGATTATGTGTTTAAGTTCCCAGTTGCTGTCTGATTAAAGGACTTGCTCAAAGTCATGCAGTAGGCAAATGAAGGCTGAGGGAATCAAACCCTGTACAAACAAAACTCACAGCCTTAACGTTCTTCATCAATTGCAAAACATAAGCTGTAAAACACAGTGCTATAAACTAATCACTCTGGATATCCACATTCCGTCCCCACCCCCGGTCAAGGAAGCCTCCGTAAAAACTTTTCAAAAGCAAACTTCACGTGACTTAAGACCAAGGTGGAAAGTTTCAAATCCTCCATGCTAAAGGATAATGCTACCCAGCTGCAAAATCTTCTACTAATGCACTCTACGGGCAACTACAAGAATGCATGGATCATGCTAGCCCAAGCAAAACCAAGACTCACTCCTACAAGAAAAGGAAACCAGTCTGGTGGACTTCCCACTGCCATAAATAAGCTATACAATAGAAGGAGGAAACTAGTACAGAAAAGAGTAAAATCCCAAGAGGGGGAGACATCCCTGATCAGTATCAGCAAAAAACTACGATCCCTCATAAAATCATCCAAGGCTAGCTTCGAAAGAAAAAGTGCCAAGGATGCCAAAGATAACCACAAGGCATTCTTTAGCTATGTCAAGAATCTAAGTGGCAATTCCCAGATCTGCTCGGAGTTAGTGCAGAATAGCATAAAATACACTGAACCGACCGATATCGCCAACATCCTGGCAGACAGGTTCAGTGCAAACTTCACCCCCCTCTCACCCCCAAAAGGGCACATAACCATACCAGAAGAATGTAGTGCCCCTGAAATCACAGATACTCAGGTTAAAACAGCCCTCTCCAAAGCCAAAAAACACAGCATCAATGGGACTGGACGGTGTCCCAGGCTGCATCCTACATGAGCTCAAAGATGAACTAACCCCTCACCTAAACACACTGTTCAAACTCAGCCTCTCCACAGGCTACGTGCCCATAGAGTGGCGCACAGCAATGGTTATTCCACTCCACAAAGGTGGAGCCACAGTAGACCCTGGGAACTATCGAGCTATAAGCATGACTAGGTTGGTCTGCAAGGCTATGGAGCGCATCATCATGGATCTCATTAACAGAGACATTGGAAACCTCCAAACACTGGATCCTACCCAGTTCAGCTTTGTTAAGGGCAGATCATGCCTTCTAAACCTGGTGGACTTCTTTGAGGCAGTTACCAAGGCTATAGATGATGGAAAAGTGGTCCACACAGCCTACCTAGACCTTGCAAAGGCCATCGACCCCATTCCCCATTCTGGTATTACATACAAGCTCACCAGCTTGAACATAAACCCCTGCGTCACAAGATGGGTTGCCAACTGGCTCACGGACAGAACCCACATGGTAAGAGTTGTAGAAGCTAGGTCTAAGTCTAAACCAGTTACAAGTGGCGTTCCCTAGGACTCAGTCATAGGACCCCTCCTGTTCGGCATATACTTCTCAGAGGTACAGGCAAGCACAGGAGGACTACAGCTGACCAAGTTCACAGATGACTGCAAACTAAGGGCTATAATTGACTCTCTAGCTGATACAGACATCCTCCAAAAGGGTCTCAGTGAGACAGATACCTGGTGTCAAAACCATGACCTCATGCTAAATGCCAAAAAGTGCATAGTCATCCCCTTTGGAAAAAACAAAGTGCCGACAAACTACCACATAGGTGGTAGCTCCCTAAATGTGGAAGACGAAATAAGGGATCTGGAGACCCAAGTAGATAGTAATCTCTCCTTTGATAATCACATTGCCAAAGTGGTTAGGAAATCCTTCTATGTGGCCCACCTAATCACAAAAGGGTTTGCATCCAGATCAAAAGAGGTCATTGTGCCCCTCTACACATCACTCATCAGACCCATCATAGAGTACAACGCCCCATTTGGGATGTACCTTACAAGACACCTGCAACAGCTGGAAAGACCACGGAAGTACCTCACCAAGAGGATCACTGGCCCCAAACAGATGCCCTAGGCAGCTCAACTGAAGAAACTCCAGCTGTACTCAGTTGCATACTGCCTACTCAGAGGTGATCTCTGCCTGACATACAAGGCCATGTCCAACCCAGAATTGATGGACATGCTCCACCTAAAGAAAACCATATCCCATCGAGCCACACGCTCTAGGGATATAAACCTCACCACAACAATAAATAGGACATGCTGGAGGGATAGATTCCTGTCCCAGAGACTTCCCATGCTCTGGAACAAGATTCCAATCTACATTAGGCAGAGCTCCTCACTAACACTCTTCAAGAAAACCCAAGGAACTAATCTAAGGGAGCGGCAAAAACCAACACATTCTGGCTAGGCTTATAAATGCCTTTGGGCAGATAGCCTAGTGACTACCTATGAACCTATGAACTTATAAATGAGATGGAGGTTAGCAGCAGTGTTATTGTCTGTGTGTACGACAGAGGTTTTCTTTAGTTACACCATAACTCCCCAGACATGATGGCATGTGGGTGTGCAGTAGGGAACTTTGAGGGGAATGTCCTGTCTCCACAGTGATATTTCCCCAATGCAGATGTTCTTTGAGGGGAATGCTCTGCCTCCACAGTGATATTTCCCCACTGCAGATGTTGCCCACATACCTAGACTGCAGTTGATCTCCTATGCTTTCTCATCTCACAATGGTGACACATGTCAGCTGAATGTTTCTCCTTCCTTCTATAGTGACACTTACCAGTGTAGTTTCCACCCACATATCTATCTGGCAGCTAATCTCCTATGTCCATCTGTCTCATCACTGGCAACTATGGAAATAGCATGTCTACTCAGCATGTCCCTCTCTTTCCACTTATGTTACCCAGGTGTGCTTTACATAGATTGGATTAAGCTTCTAAAGCTCCTCTGGTTTTTCTCGAGAACATCTATTCATATACTGCACTTCATGAGGAGGGGATAATTTATTAGGGTGTGCAATACACTCAGTTTTACAGCAAAACTCCCCTTCATGGCTATGATAACTGTTAATGTAGGAAGGCTGTGTGCCCCAGTCATCACTGTGATGTTGGAGAATTGTGTCCGCTAATAACATAGGATTATAGGATGTTGGGAATGTGTGTAGGTTTGAGTGGACTTTGAGTGATGTCATGCAGAGGAAAACACACAATAGCTGACAGATTGTCTGTGTGGTTGCTTTTCTTTGTATCATCGGCAAAGCTATGTATAAACACCATTTTACTGGATTCATTTGCTTAAAATGTGTTTTATATTCTCATTGTACCAGCAGTGGTGATGTGGAGATAGGGGAAAATCAGATTGCTCATGTTACCACCTACCCCTGGTTCACAATGTTCTGTAACCACAGCCATAACTTAATATAAGGGAAGTTTTTAGCCTTGAAGCAACCAGCTGGAAATGATTACAGAGTGCAATACAATAAAGCAATGTTTATATGTATACTCATGTAAGACTCTGTGTGTGTGTGTGTGTGTGTGTGTGTGTGTGTGTGTGTGTGTGTGTGTGTGTGTGTGTGTGTGTGTGTGTGTGCATGTGTGTTGTGAAGAATACAGTTAGGAAGCTGATATATTTGGAAGGCTGATTTCCCCTTGTATGATCAATTTGTTGCAACTTGTTTCTTTAAAAACACAGTCAACCATCCACTGCAACAGACATTTGACAACATGTGCACTACAGACAACCAACAACTCCTAAGTACAATCTTCTAAACTTGCTGCCTTAAAGGAATTACAGGGGTAAAAAAAAAAGCTCAGGTTAATGTCTCAGGATATAAATTAGCTTTTTATAGCAATTTGTAAGATGTGACTGTGTACACTCATGGTTTATCTTAGAAACATCAACTTAACATGTAAAACGATTTATTTAAATTACTGGCTGTCTTGTGCAATGGTGTGATTACAGTTGAAAGTTTTGTATGGGTATTCTTTTTGGAATACCTAAAAAACAGCAATACCTCTAATCTTCCTATCACACTCCGTTTAGACTTAGTGCCTCTAGAGGCCCTAAAACTGAGCCATTGTCTAGCTAATGGTAGCAAAGCTAAAAACTATTCCATCATTTGTAA